>NW_026875490.1:0-17568 GCF_032173495.1 Musca vetustissima | reverse complement strand
TTATTAGAGACTATGCCACAATTACCACACCTATGACTGATTTGCTGCAGGGTAAGAAGAAATTTGTATGGTCCGATGAGGCCCAAAAGGCCTTTGAGGTTTTAAAGTCTCATTTGAGTTCAGCCCCTGTTCTGCACAGCCCGAATTTTTCACAGCCGTTTTACATACACTGTGATGCTAGCAGAACAGGAATAGGAAGTGTATTGGTACAGATAAATGCGGAGGGTGAAGAGGTTCCTATCGCCTTTATGTCGAAGAAACTCAACAAAGCCCAACGCAGTTATTCAGTTACCGAACAGGAATGCTTAGCAGCAATGCTAAGTGTTAAGAAATTTAGACCCTATGTCGAGGGACATGCTTTTACCATTATTACGGACCATGCGTCTTTAAAGTGGCTAATGTCCCAGACGGATCTAAGTACACGGCTGTCTCGATGGGCTTTAAAACTGCAGGGATACAAGTTCAACATACAGCATAGGCGTGGTAGTTTAAACATAGTCCCTGATACTCTTTCAAGGGCTAATACAGAGGATCTTTCTGCGATGTGTTATGTATCCGAAATAGAGAATAACAGTGGTTTGTTCGTGGATTTAAAGTCTCCACATTTCCAATCTAGCGAGTATCTCCAACTCTTGGACAAAGTTAGTCGAAATCTTGATATGACCCCTGATCTTAAAGTCATCGACGGATTCTTGTACCGGCGAATGGAACATGCCACCGGATATCAGGTTTATGACGATATGGCCTGGAAGTTGTGGATACCTCGGGAGTTGGTACCCGAAGTGTTAAATAAAGCACATGACCAGCCGTTATCATCACATGGAGGTATTAATAAGACTTTGGCGAGAATACGTAAATTTTATTACTGGCCCAATTTAGTGGTTGACGTTAAGGAGTACGTTAATAACTGCGAAGTCTGCAAATCGACCAAACATCCGAATACTGTTCTTAGACCTCCAATGGGTAAAACCTCAGAAACTTGCAGATTTTTTCAAAAATTGTATGTCGATTTTCTTGGCCCATACCCAAGGTCAAGGTCTGGTCACATAGGGATATTTATTGTATTGGATCACTACTCTAAATTCCCCTTTTTAAAGGCGGTAAAAAAATTCACAGCAGACCCAATAGTTACCTACATGGAGAGCGATCTATTTCACACTTTTGGGGTTCCAGAGACGATTGTGTCAGATAACGGCTCACAATTCAAGTCAAACCAATTTAATCAACTACTCAAGCGATATGGTATACATCATACCTACACAGCTGTCCACGCACCACAAGCGAATGCCTCCGAAAGAGTAGAATAGGTCTGTGTTATCAGCCATAAAATCGTACGTTAAGCCGGATCAGAAGAACTGGGATGAGCTTCTAAGTAGCATTTGCTGCGCTCTGCGTTCATCAGTCCATTCAGCTATAGGGACTAGCCCGTATTATCTAGCCTTTGGTCAGTACATGATAACGAATGGTGCTACCTATTCGCTCTTAAGGCAACTCGAGCTTTTAGAAGACCGTTCTGTACGGTTCGATAGAAATGATTCCAGGGATATAATGGCGAAGCGAGCATCGGAGATGAAGCAAAAACAGTTTTTCAGGAATGAAAATGCATATAACTTGCGTTCTAGGGAGGTTTCATATCAAGTTGGCCAAGAAGTTTTTAGAAGAAACTTCAAACAGAGTAGTTTCGAGCACGGCTTTAATGCAAAATTAGCTCCTACCTTTGTAAAATCGCGGATAAGAAGGAAAATTGGGAATTCATATTATGAAGTTGAAGACCTAAAAGGGAATCTAGTTGGCACTTATCACGCCAAAGATATTCGTCAGTGATTAAGAGCTACTATTTTGGCAAGCCTTATCAGATTCGTGTCGTTAAATCATCCCCGAAGTCTGATTTTGGCGGGGGAGTGTAGAGTGTGGCTTGCCAGTAGAAAGTAATGATGTATATTTTATTTTTAGTAACCCGTTTAATTAAAGCATGTTAGTTCTTGATTGTTGACTAGTTTCCCTACCGCCATCTACATTTTAAAGCTGGTTAACTTGGCTATTTATCAGATTATGGTTAGTTGCACCTGTTTCTTTAGTATCTTTTTTTTATGAAGTAGTAGTCAATGCGAGCTTTAATGGCCGCTAAAGATCTTTATCTCGGTCATTTTGTCGCCATCAATTTGAGAAGTGGGTTTAAAAAAATTAAAGCTTAAACTCTGACCTAATTTTAATTTAGTTTTTATTGGTGGTCATATTTGTATTTTTTCTTTTTGCTACATATTGATTCCACTTAAGGACTGGTGAGTCAAACCAATTGTTAAAATTTGTGTTGGTTACATATTTTTGCATTTTAATATTTAGATTGGTCGAACAAAATAATTGATCTGTGAGCGACAAAATTCTATACGAATTCGAGATTGGCCTATTATTCACAAATTGAACTGAAATCTTTATTGTTTTTGCTCTGGTGCCTTTTTGATAAATCGGTAATATTTCATATTTATTTTATAAATCTCAATTTAATTGAGAGCTATTTTTCTATTGTCTCATTCTTTTTGTTAGAATCGGCACCAAGTAATTTGTTCTAAGGTACGAACGCAGAGAAATGCTAAGAACAAAAAAAAAATACTGGTTTTCTGCAACACCAAATTATTTGTTCACGTTGCCTCGACTGCCTACGGGATCTCATTTCTTTTTGATCTCCGTTTCAATAAAAAGTGCGAGCGCCAGTCTGTGATTAAATTCCTCAAAAAAAGCAGCACTAAAGTAGAAGAAAAATTTTATAAGAGGTTCCATTTTATAAGTGCAAAGAAATATATCTCTAACCCAGTACGATATAAAAAGTGATGTGTTGAAAAACCAGAATATTTGTCCACCAAATCGCTGCAGGAAAATATAAGCACCAACCAAACCGGAGAAGCTGTTCAATGGCGTTTGTTAATGATAATTAATCAATCATAATTAAGTATATGTTGAATTTTAGTGAGAAAGTGTTAGTTATCGGCATATGAATTTGAAATTCCTAACGTAAAATAATATAATTTTTTTTTCTTAATACTGCCGTAAAAATCGATTTATTAAGTTTCCTTGATACTAAGCTTTGTGAAGAATATAAGTTCATGTGTCGATTATCTTAAACCTCAATATAATTATTTAATGACCTCATGTTTTACCATCAAAGTCAAACACACAAACTTACTATACAATTGTGATCACATATTTTTACACTGCACTCAAAATTAGCACACAATGGTGATAACATATATTTATAACATGACATATGAACATTGCTTTTGCTGATCGCAATTAAATAGTGGGTTGTGTGATTGACTAGAAGTTGAGTGATAGATACATGTATCTTCATTTGTTAAGCGTTTATCATTAAGCGTGTTGCAGGTGATACCTCACAAATGTTTAGCAACAATGTTGAAGAGAATGATAATCAAGAGCCAACTGTGAATATCGTATAATCAACTCTTAAGCAACAACACACAAGCAGTTCTCATCGAAAGGGCTTTCGTCGGGGGATGAGCGCAAGTACAATAATAAGAGTAAGTGATAAATTTATGAAACTCTTAAAGTATTAATTATTGGTTCGAGTGAGTAAGCTTTGCATTGGCTATTGGTTGCTCTCAATCTACACTCAGTAGGAAAGCATACGATAACTATCATATGTTTTCTTTTGTTAATCAGTTACATTAACGTGGGTAACATTTTTTTTTTTTTTTTTGCATGATCAAATTTTTTGTTATATTTTTCTTAAATTATTAAAAATTTTAGATTTTAATTTTTATTATTTATTTATGAATTTAATTGAATTTTCACTCATGATTAGATCTATTATTATATCAATCACATTATTATTTACATATATTGATTTTTTCGAATAGTATGCAATTTTATTTAAAATGCTCGGTTCCATTGTGAATAATAAAATGTATATTATTGAGTAGATGAACTTTCTGTTTGATTCTGCAGCAATGTAAGGAAAGGTAGTTACCTTTTAAAATGGGATCACAATTAATGAGTCGTTTGTGGATACAATTAGTGATAAGGTTGGGTGGGCTTGACAGGCGAATTAACATCTATTCGTCTGTTCTTGGTTTTCGATGGTAGAATTCATTGAAATATGAAAGTTGTCTATCTTCCCTTTTTCTATCTTACAAGATTTTGACATTTTTTTTATTATTCCTATTATTATAATTTCGCATTATGAGCACGTAAATTAAAATAATATAGTATAGCTGAAGAAAAGGCTTGGAAGTATTGAACCTACCCCCATTACGGAGAGCGATAAGGCCGGTGAAAGACGTGCTCCCACTTCTAATCAAAAGTCTTTAAAACCATCATCTTCCTTTAATAAACGTTGTATGCTACAAACATGGACCTATATATGTCATTTGCAATATCAAACATCCTTGGAGCACTAACAATGCCTGTGCAGAATTTCAGAGCTCCATCTTACATATTGCGATCTCTATGTGATTTCAACAGACGGACATGTGTAAATCGGCATAGAATTTTATTCTGATCAATAATATATATGTGTTGTGTGGTCTCCGGTGAATATTTCGAGGAGTTGCAAACGGAATAACAAATTTTATATACACCCTCCACTTATAGTGGAGTGCATAAATAAGCCATATGGTGGAGGGTTTAAAAATCAAGTGGATACTTTTGACAGTAACTCACTGTATATAATTTTCATCTCGAAGAAACCATATTACAGCTGATTAGGTTTTAAGAAATGTCTAAAAGTCCCAAAATATCAAATATTGGTGGATACCGTTACATGGGGGCTACGCCTAAAACGAGATCGTTAAATCTTAGTTCCATTAGTAAACATCTTAGAAGTAGTATCACTCTGCATCCCAAACTTCAATATATTGGTTAGTTTGGGGACATTGTCTATAAATTTATATTTTTGATTCTTTTGAAAATTTGGGTTATTTGTGCCCATTTTTACGGATTAGGTTATCATGGATTGTCAAATATTCCTCGATTTATGTTTTTAAAGGTTTAAACCGGGACATTGAAAATTAAAACAGATTTTTCGGAAAATCGTCTATATTCGCCCAAGTTCTCATTTATGTAATTTTTCAGGTTTTAGCAGTATTTTTCCATCGAATTTTCGAAAAAAGTACCTGCGTTAGCTTAACCTCCATATATAGGTCCAGAGATTTTGAATTCTTTTTTTATTTTACACAATTTTCAATATCTGTCTATATTTTGACATAACGCCCATAGAAAGATACTGCTCCATTTGTGGCATTACTAGGTTTTCAGTCGAATTTTCTCGTCAAAGTGGCTATAATTTGACATATCGGATTTCTAGTTAATATTAAATTCCCGATAGGTCGATCTTTGGGTATAGCTCAGATATAATTGTCAAGCCCCCTATGAATATTTTCCGATAGATGTGGATATATTTTTGCATTACGAAGTGGATGTAATTGCAGGATCTTACTTGGTGAACAACTTCTTTAAATAAAATTTGTCATATAAGTCCATGTTTGGCCCCGAATAAAAATGCAATTTGACATTGCGTGTTCTCCTAGTAAAAAGGATATTTATGGAATGTTGCCTCATGTGAGAAATTGATAATGGCAACTCCTTTTAATTTGTAACCCATCTATCAATTCCAAATAGTACGATAAATAAATTCCATAAAAATGTATACTTTGTCGATTGACATATTTTTTATCAAATGATGGATAAATCGTTATATAACTGCATATAAATATACGTGATATGTACATACATATTTGGTAATTTCAGCCAATGAATACATGTCGTGCTTAGATATCGAAGTAGGATATTATTCAGAATTTCTCATGTTGGCAAAAGTAAAATTATGCACAAATTGGAATCAATGTCTACATGAGGTCATCATTATGCCAAATGACTAAATTTATTTTAGGTTTTTTGAATACCTCGTCATCATGGAGGATACAGAAAATTCGGCCCGTCTTACAACCAAACTTGTTTATAGTAACGGTTGATATTAAACAAAATTCGATTCGGTCTTCACTCACGTTCCTATTTGTTATTCGGCCAACCCGTTCAATGGGTTGCTGGCTTTACTTCATTATTGATAGTACTACTATTGGTACACAGATGCCGCCAGAGCATACTATATTATTTGTTGTAATTCTGCTATTCGAATGCATGCACATCTATGGAGCTCTTCGAACAGGATATTTTCCCAATTTTATTTTATATGCATTAATATCCTAATAAAGGATATTTTCACATAGCCACCGCTATTTTAAAGAAATATTGAGATTACTAATGGAAATTAATAAAAAAATTAACATTTTATTTTGCTTGCCGGACTGTTTTTATACCCTTCACCACACTGTGGTACGGGGTATTATGTATTTGTGCATATGTTTGTAACAGACAAAAGGAATCGGGATTAAATCATAGTTCCTTTGGAGAACTTTCTGAGTCAATTTATGCCTGTTTCCTTCGTCCATATATTTTTGTGGAGAAAGTACAGGTAGCAGTTATGATCCGATTTGGGTGAAACTTGGTACATGTCAATAATTTGGCCCGAGTAGGAACCCTCAGATTTATATATAGCTCTCATATATATTTTTGTCCGATTTTATGTAAGTAGAGCACCATACTGCCAAAATTTGTCCGATTGAGACAGAATTGCACAGCGTACTGAATTAGGTCTGGATTGATGTACAAAGTTTTGTAGTAATCGGTTCAGATTTAGATGTAGCTCCCATATATTTTCGTCCGTTGCATACCGTATTGGAGTTACTACAGGGTGAAATAGGTTCAGTTTTAGTTCCTATATATATTTTCCGATTTTATGTAAATGACGTACCGATGAGTCTATGTTTGTTCCATATTCACGAAATTTAGCCGGCGGTTTGGAATTTAGTCTAGAATAATTGGGTTAAGATTGAAATCGGTTCGGATTTAAGTATAGTTCACATATATACTTTAGTCCCAATTTATGTAAATGTTGCACCATAGATCAAGTTCTATTTGCACGATATTTTGTTGTTGAAATCTGTTCAAATGTAGATATAGTTCACTCATATATATGAAATATTGCATATCGTATTGGGTTGAAGAGGTTTCAGGTATGGATATAGCTTCCATATGTATTTTCATCCGATTTCATCGAAATGATGTACCAAGTAACTAAAGTTTGTCCGCTTAGAACGAATTAGTGCACAACCAAATGGGAACTAGAATAAGGTGTATTGGATTTTGTGTCGAGATCAATTTTGGATAGCGCATACCAAATGCTTGATGCCACGGTTGCTCAAATACCTTCATTTATATATATATATATATATCTTATAAATATGTTGATTCCATTTCCGATTCCGATTGATATGGGTATGGGTTGTTTTAATTTTGTTCAAATATCTATTTAATACACGCAGTTAATTTTGTCCGATTCCATTTCAATGGTCCTCTAATGATGCTATGTCTATTGTATCTAAAAGACATTGTACATATGAACATCTCTTGTATGTACCCAAAGTAGTCGGCCCCGTCCGACTTTTTAATTGTAATTTTCAATTTGTCATTCCGTTGACAACACCTCCAAATTTTCATCGGAGACCCCATAAAGTATGAACTACTTTATTGATCAGAACAAAAATCTATGTCGATTTATACATGTCCGTCTGTCTGTTAAAATAACGATAGAGCTCGCAATATTTAATATATAGCTTTGAAATTTGAATATTAATATTACCCCTAGGATGATTGGCATTGAAATGGGATATATCGGTTCACGTTTTGGTATGGTCTCCATATAACGGGTTTTAGGGTTTTTTTGGCACGAATTTTGGTTAACACATAGCTTAACACTCATCATTGGGTAAAATATCCTCCTATCAACATTTATCAATATTGGTTCACTTTTTATTGTGGGGAGAATATAATTTTTATGCCCTTAACAACTCTGTGGTACAGGGTATTATGTCTTTGTGCATATGTTTCTAACAGGCAAAAATAATCGAGAGAGACACATGGTTCCTTTTGAGAAAATTCATAGAATCACTTTCTGAGTCTTTTATGCATGTCCGTCTGTCTGTCTGTCGATGTAAAATTGTAAACAAAGTGCAGATCGCATTTATAATCCGAATTGGATGAAATTTCGCACAGGTCACTTATTTGGCCCAAGGACGAACCCTATTGAAATTGGGAAAAATCGGTTCAGATTTAGATATAGCTCCCATATATGTTTTTGTCCGATTTAATGTTAACAGTCCCTATATATTTTTCGATTTGCACGAAATTTGGTACAGTGTAATGAATTAGGTCTAGAATGATGTGTGTGAAGTTTCGAGAAAATCGGTTCAGATTTAGATATAGCTCCCATATATAGTTTTATCCGATTTAAGATAAACGGGCACCAATGTCCCTATATATCTTTCGATTTGCACGAAATTTGGCATAGCGTAATGAATAAGGTCTAGAATGATGTGCGTTAAGTTTCCTGAAAATCGGCCAGATTTAGATATAGCTCCCATATATACTTTCGTCCGATTTAATGTAAATGGTGTACCAAAGTCCCTATATATCTTCTGATTTCCACGAAATGTGGTACATTGTACTAAATTCGGTCTTGAATGATGTGTGCAAAGTTTCCTGAAAATCGGTCCAGATTTAGATATAGCTCCCACAGGGACGTACGAAGGGTTGCGGCCCGGGGGCCCGCGCGTTTTTTTTTAACGAACTGTCTGTAATTTGGTACTTTAAGTCTTCATTGTGCCACACATCTTCCTATTTGAAATTGGCCTACAATTCCGTATTTTGGGGAGTATGGGTACATTTTCAACAAAATTGACTCTAATTGTTTTTATTGTTAATTCAAATTAGGTTGCAAATCTTCCTACCAAAAAATTCCAATTTTACATATGTATCCTAACAGACGACGCGTTTTGTTATGAATCTATATCTGAACCGAATTCAGGAAAACTTGCCAGAAACTAATTTATATAACATCAGTACGTTTTGTCAATCGCTGTGCCAAATTTTGTGCAAATCGAATGATATATAGGGACTTTGGTACACAATTAACCTTAAATCGGACGAAGATATATATGGGAATTATATCTAAATCTGAACCGATTTTCACGAAACTTGGCAAACATCATTCTAGACCTTATTCATTACGCTGTGCCAAATTTCGTGCAAATCAAAAGATTTCCAAGGACTTTAGTGGACTATTTACCTAAAATCTGGCGAAGCTATATATGGGAGCTATATCTAAATCTGAACCGATTTTCTCAAACTTTTCACACATCATTCTAGACTTAATTCAGTACGCTATATCAAAATTCGTGCAAATCAAAAAATTTCCAAGGACTTTAGTGTACTATTTACCTAAAATCGGGCAAAGCTATATATGGGAGCTATATCTAAATCTGAACCGATTTTCACGCACATATCATTCTAGACTTAATTTAGTATGTTGTGCCGAATTTCGTGCAAATCGAAAGATATATAGGGACTTTGGTGCACCATTTACCTTTAATCGGACGTAAATATATATGAGAGCTATATCTAAATCTGAACCGATTTTTCCCAATTTCAATAGGGTTCGTCCTTGGGCCAAACAAATGAGCTGTGCCAAATTTCATCCAATTCGGATCCTAAATGCGACCTGTACTTTGTTTACAATTTAACATGGACAGACGGACGGACCTACATGCATAAATCGACTTAGAAAATGATTCTATGCATATTCTCAAAAGGAACCATGGGTCTATCTCGATTATTTTTGCCTGTTACAAACATATGCACAAAGACATAATACTCAGTGTGGTGAAGGGTATAAAAAGTCCACCTTTAACGATAGCCCCTCTTAACGGTATCTTAAAGAGTTCAGTATTTTGGGGAGACGAGAGAATGCAAATAATGCAAATTGGGAAAACTATTTCAATATTAAGCCACTATGTATCATAGCTCCATTTAAAAGTAGCGGTATTCGGTATTTCGTAGTTTTAGACCCAAATTTGCTGGAATTCCTTTGGATGCCAAATCTTAATAATGAAAGTTACCATGACACAGTCCGCGTTATATCATATATACTGGTATTTTAAATGTCCACCTCCGCTCTGCCGAACTTAATGGCGCTTTTACTTATTCCGACATTTTCGCTAAAACAGACCATTTCATTGCTCATCCCAAACCCTAGACGAAATTGTGCGGAAACCTACATGATTGATTTGATTTGATTTGTATTTATTGAGACTTCATTCATTTCATTAAGGACATGGTATTAACAATAACAATAAATATCAGGGACACTTAAAACTATCATGTATTATGCTAATATCATAACATAAAATGGGGATGCTACATGCTTAAACATTCTTTAGATATGTAATTGTAATTAACAAATAATTTGAAAATGAGATAAATAGTGTTTGCTCCCGACACTTGCTGTAGCGAATAGAGTTTTATCTATATTTTGATGTGTACTTATAACTAATACTTACAACTACAAAAAAAAACAAAACAAAACAATTAAACTAAAATTATATATACTTAAACTACATAAAAAAACTACCCCCTATGTGTTCCAGGTGTAGAGTAAGAATAAAAGTTTTGGTCAGATGAATTTGACCCTCCTTGAATTAATCCTAAGGCGGAAAGATAATTCGTATTCGTCCAATTAAATTCTCGTTCGCTGTTTAAAATTTCCTGAAAAATCGACCCATTGAAATCGACAAGTCTTTCTACGAATCGCTTCATCAAATCAAGTGCATATGCTGAAAGTCGTATAATTTTGCTCTCATTATAAATGAATTCATTTGAATATCGCTTAGTATGTGACTGAAAATTTCGACCTAAGCATTTCCGAATAATGTTTCGCTCAAAAACTTCTAATTTCTTCATCGTGGTTGGAGAAATGTTGAACCAAATAGTAAAGGCATACAGAAGGACAGGACGTATGCTAACTTTGTAAAGGAATAATTTAGTTCTAACTGATAAAAATTTGTTGTTAAATAAATTTGAAAATGCACCTTTAATGCGATTCGCTCTTTCCAAATTATAATCAGCATGTCTGTTGAATTTTAGAAGGTGGTTGAAATTAACTCCTAAGTATTTAAGGTTATCAGTGAACTCAATTTCATCACTATCCAAATGCAGCTCTAACTGTTTACTTTCCGGCACTACAGTATATTTGCATTTTCCGGAAGCATTTCTAATGCAAATTGCTTTACTCTTTGCGGCATTAATTTTAATGCCCCATTGCGAATAAAAATATTTCACTCGGTTAAGATGCGATGAAACATGTTGAAGAGCAACTGACGGGGACTCATCGTGAGCGTAGAGAAGAGAGTCGTCGGCATAAAGTATACCCTTGGATCCATCAAATACATGGGGAAAGTCGTATATGGATATATTATATAAATGAGGTGCTAATATGGATCCTTGCGGCACGCCGCAGGTTACATCACATAAGGATGACAGGACGTTTTCAATTTGAGCATAGAATTTTCTTTCGTCGAAAAAGCTTTTAAAAAGCTTCACTGTCGTTGGTTGAAACCCAATCTCAATCATTTTGAATAAAATGCCATTGTGATAGACTTTGTCAAAGGCTTTTTCGCCGTCAAGTGACACCGCCACAGTGCATCGTTTTTCCCTCAGATTCTGGATAATATCGTTGTGAAATTTCAGAAGAGCAAGAGCTGTTGAATTTCCCTTCTTAAAACCAAATTGATATTGAGTAATATAAGGACCACTCACCTCAGCATCCATTTTTTCCTTAATAATTTTTTCCAAAAATTTTCCAAGATTTAAAAGAAGTGAAATCGGTCTTAAGTTATTAATATCACTGTCTCCAGATTTTTTTCTTATAGAAACAAGTTTTGATATCTTCCAAGCTCTCGGAAAATAACCGTTGTTTATACAATTATTAAATAATATTGTCATATACTCCAAGGCCTTCGTCGGAAATTTTTTGATAATGTAATTTGACACGTTATCCACGCCGCACGATTTTTTGTTATTCATTGATTTTATGTTTGCCTGAAGTTCATTTAACGAAGTAAAAACAGATTCGTTTTGATTATTTAGGGCTGTTGTGGAATCATCAAACGTGTTGATAGAATCTTCTACACTTGATATAACACGGTGTATGGTTTCATCTATGTACGTTGTGTCTCTGTCGGGGGGAGAACCTTGATAAATGGAACTAAAATGATTCTTCAGAGATTCTAATTTTTGATTTACATCAGAAATATTAACGCCATTTACAGAAACGTCAGTTACTTTGGATCTGTTTTTCTTACCTATAATATTAAAGATCTGCCAGGACCAGGTCTAATTTCACTTAATTTCGAATTAAAAATGTTGGCCTCTTTTAACCTCACGAGAATGCAACTTAACTACGAAATTGAGAGTCGCTACAAACTCCTCTATATAATAATCAATCTCGGAATTTGTCAGATTTCGGTTGATGGGAGGATAATGGCATAGCAAAGAGTTAATAATATCTTGTTTGAATGAATCCCAATTAGCATTCTTAAATGAGATGAAGATTTCGGGGTTTTGCAAAATGAAATCAAATTGCGAAAAGGAGAGGTGACGTTTCAAAGGCAAGTGATCAGAAAATGTGGGTAACGTACTTGTTGTGAAATGTTGATTGCCAACCAAATTGCTACTAACAGTAAAATGATCCAAATGTGATGAACATCTGGGATAAGTGGGATAGGAATCACAAATCCTACATACATTTAAGCTCTCGGCAGCAAACCAATTTGACAGAACTTCACCATTATAATTATTAATTGTGTCGCCCCAAGTAATGTGTTTAGCATTTAAATCTCCTGCAATTACAAGGCCATCAAAACTTCGAGAAAAATTTAGAATTACTGACAAGCCATTTAAAATTAACCTGCGGTCAAAATTGCTAGGAAAGTAAACAGATCCAAACAAAAATTTTTGAACTGTTCCATTCATCTGACTAGGGAGCCAACATTAAAAGTAACTAAGTTCAAAGAATTACGGAAAGTATACATCTTGGACATCTTGCATTAATTTCAAGCATTCAGTCTTTGCTTGATCTTTTGTCATTTGTTTGTATTTACCTAAAAAAATCTTGATCCTTTCCTCTAAAGTTAGAGATTCAGGATTGCATAAAATTTTGGCTACTTTTAAAAATTCCTGAATTAAAACAGGTTTTTCCTGCTTCTCTTGTGCTCTATTTGTTTCCTTAAGAACATAGCAAATCTCTCCATTAATAATTATAAATATAGGTCAATTTTTTTGGTTAGCCCCCATATAAGGGTACACCCAATTTTCGGTAATTTGGATTTTTGTAGTCACTAGCAAAAATGATTAATATTCGCCCCTTTTAGGGGTAGTCCCCATATAACCCCCTTTTTATATTAAAATAGTTATCTGATTTGTTTCGAGTTTTGGGTTTGATTCTAAGACTTTGTTGTAATCATTCTGCCTGCAGAGGATATTGAGATAAAAAACTAGAACATGAGTTTCGAGAATAAACTATATCGGCTCGCAGTTAGGTCTAGTCCCTACCGATTTTCGGTCTTTTTAATATTTAGCGTATAGGAAGTTAGTGTGCTGCAAAAATTTTAGTTTCGAAATTAAGCTATATCAGTACTCAATTAGGCATGGCACCTCATATAATGATAACTACAAATGTTTAGTAATTCCTACATGATGTAATCAATATTGGTCCCGCTTTAGGTTTCGCCTCCAGGGACGTACTCATACACATATCGGCAATGAAAATTTTCATATTGAACGAGCAGCTTCCCCCCAACCTCCCAAAATAAAACCCGTGTACGTTGTTGATGGCCTTATATACCTGTAACCTCTAAATTTCAGTATTTTGGGGATGTTCCATCCTACCATGCATCGTCAATATCAGTTCACTTTTTGGGGTGTTGAGGAAAAATATCCATTAAAAATTGCTGAAATTTGTATTTGGTGTACATAAATCGCTTTGTAGAATTATCTATCATCACTATGTTCCCTATATTTTAGTATACCTTCGGCCCTGCCGAACTTATTTTTTTCAACTCTTAATAAATACGGGACCTATGTACACACATGTCCCTACAAAATGTTTTTTTAAGTCCACGCCTACTGATACCGGTTCAATTTTACTACAAAACTGACCCAGAATACCGAATAATAGGGTCCCGTTACATAAGGACAACCAGAAAATATAGACCGATATCGATGATTTTTGTATGGAGATTTGCTACAGTCAATTAGTACCATCCGATCAAAGTACCAACTTATACCATAAATATTGCGGCTCTATCTTGAGTTTAATAGACGGACCCGGCTATATAGGCATTAAATTTTAATCTGAGTATATAAGTCCAAAATGTATGCCATATAGTATCTTTTAGTGCACGTAAGTTCAAATTTCCATTACTATCATACAATTCAATAGAAATATAATTTCCCAATTAAGGGATTCCTGTCCTATGGGTTCACCCAAAATCCAAATTCTACCAAATTTAGTGTCATTTAGTACATATTTCCAAAACTTCCTACATACCACAATCGTACACCGCAACAGTGTACCTAACTCCAAATTTCAGGATTCGAGGTCTATCGGTTCATCCAAAAATGAAATTGTACCAAATTTTGTACTATTTCGTGCACATAAGAACGTATTTCCAAAAGTACCAACATACCTCAATTCTATATTGCAGTAGTAATCTTATTTCCAAATTTCAGTGCTCTAGCTCTATCGGTTCACCCAAATCCAAATTTTACCAAATATATACAAATTTCCAAAACTACCGACAAATTCCAATTCAACACTCTGACTGTTATGTTAATTTCATATGTCAGCTCATTCCGTTCCTCCAAATTCAAATAGTACAAAATTTAGTACATTTCGTATACATAGGTACACACTTCCAAATCCCCCTTCTTATATCGACCTTCTCCCAACCTTGATTCGCATTCCAAATTTTAAGTTTTTAGCACTATCAGTTCTATGCTGCGAAATTGTACCATATTTTGAACATTTTAGTTATTTTTGGATATTTAGTTCGAATTTCCTTTAGTACATCTATACCACATTCCATCAGTGATCCTCATTCCAAATATAAGAGTTCTAGCTCCACCAGTTCGCCAAATACAAATGGTACCATATTTAGTACTTTTTAGCTCTTTTCATGCCGTTTTAGCACGACTATCCAAAAATCGAGCATTGTCTGACACCAGCGGACTAAGAGTGAACCTCGCCCGCAATTTTAGGATTCTAGGTTCATCCTCGTATGGGCGTTGATGAATCGTTGAGTCAATCACTTTACTCTTTTATTAATATAGATTATGTCTGGTACCTTCCCGGAAATTGTCACAATTTTGAAAAATTATAAAGTTTATAAAATAATTCTCCGCAAACCAAAATCACATACAAGAGTGAGGATAAATGTATACATACTTATGACATAGACTGAGACCTCCTTCCAATAAAGAAATTCAATATATCCTAAATAATTTAAATTTCGAGATACATACTCATTTTGGAAATTTTTTTTGGACCTTCAGATTTACAGACATTTTTATTTGACCCCGAATTATCTATTTCCGTCCAATTAAGGCAATTTAATATCCAAATAATAAACACAAGTGTCCATTCATTTTAAAATACTTTTTATTTGTCCGCACTTTCCTCTTTTCGTCTTGCCAATAGAACAACATTTTCCAAGGTAACATCTTTCTCAACATAATAATACAAATCAGCATCGTAGGCGTTCTGCCTCAAATATTCCAAACGGGCATAATCCAAAATGCGTTTACACATAAAACCAATAGTTTCCCGCTCCGCTAACGACAATCTTTGATTCGATTGAATTTCTTTTATCTCCACTTCTGAGAGATTTTGTTCTTCCAAAGCTTTACGCCTTTCACGGCTCATACCGGTGCCACATATAGCCCAACTAACCATTTTGGTAATAATGGCAAATTCACGCGGCGTGACTTCGTGTCTCTTGAAGAACTCCTTGCCAACAAATGAAGACCAATCACAGCGATGATGACAACAAACTGCAATCATAATTAAATCAGTCAAACATTTCTCGGCAGCTGCTTGGACTATACATCTCAAGGAGAGATCTGTGGCACCACCACATAAATGTTTCGAAACAGCCATGCAATGTTTAGACGTTTCTAAGGCGGGTAATTTTTCTAATTTAAAATCAATAATATCAGCACGTATCCTCTGAACCAATGAACGATCTTCAATTTTGTTATCCTTTTTATGTCTCAACGACATACGATCCACCAATACCACTTGTGAGTTTTCCATATTTTCCAACAACTTTGAGAGATAAAACGCCAATTGTCCTTTACCAGCTCCAAACTCTACAAAACTGGTCGAGTTTTGTATTGTCTGTTCCTTGTCAAGTATACCCAGTAGGGCTGCAGCTTGCAACAAATGCTTGCGTGACTCTTTACCATACTCCTCCTTGGCCAACTCTTCGTCCATACATTTGTGATGATAGTCCAGAGATTTAATTTGACCTTCAACATATTTGCCATAGAGGTCCTTTACTTTATCTATAATTTTATAAAATTCGGAATCTTCCAATTCTGATAATTTAATGGCATTTAATTCGTCGGGAGTTAAAGCGTCTTCCGCTTCTCCTGCATTCACATTCTTTTGTATGTACTCCGGCAAATCTTCCTTTGGCTTGGCATTACAAATTTTCAAATGCTTATTCAGGTTCTTTTTGTAGACGGTATGTTTGCCATCCAATGGACAGGGTATTCTATCTTGATCTTCTGGTGACTGTCCTGCTTCCAGCTTGACAGCCGGTGCATGTTCTCCACAATATTCCTTTCCCTTGGCCACTGTCATTTTACAAAACCGCTTCTTACGTTGCACCCAATGTTTGCATGTCTTTTCTCCGGTTGTGGTTTGTGGAATATCTTTTGGCGCTTCGCCAGTTTGTGCCTCGGAGTCGGTCGTCATCTTTTGTTTTTTCGTTGGTTGTTCACTTTCAGACATTTAGGGGGTATTATTAATTATTTATTGCACAGAAATGAGGATGATACCAATAGGAAAAAAAGACTTCCTTCGGCAAAACAAAAACAAAGAAGACTTTCTTCTATGGACAGAAACCAACTCGGGCTACGCCAAAGAATTTCCTTGTTTTTGTAGGATTCTAAGACCCATATATTTTGATACACAACAGATACAGCCACATATCGCACCATTTTGGAAAGGGCAAAATGTAGTCTATAATGTAAGTCAGGATTGGAGAGGGACTTTAGTTCGACTTTTAGGGAGTTTAAAAAAATGTGTCCAAGATAACCACTCAATGGAAAGACATTTTCATACGATGTACCCGAACTTCCGGGTCAAGAAAAAATATATCCCCAAAATTAGGGTTATTAGGTAGGTATTTCTACCTCTGTAAAAAAAATGATCGCTTCTACTAAACTTAAGTTAAGCCCAAAGGTGTGACTTTCCTAACTTTGGATAGCCAGGAAGTATACATTTCCCATAAAAATTGTGAAAATTTAAGATTTTTAGAGAGGTGGCCTTAAAGGAAATAGGCGTGATTTTTGCCAAGAAACAATAGGGGTAGATCAAAG
>NW_026875489.1:0-17758 GCF_032173495.1 Musca vetustissima | reverse complement strand
TTTTTTTAATATTTGTTAATAAATATTTGTTAATGATCCAAACCCAAGTTTTAGAATTCCAACTCTATTGGTGCACCCGCAATTCAAATTGTACCAAATTTAGTATACAGTAGTACCAATTTCCAAAATTTCCTACATACCCCAATCCTACACCCCCACAGTCATCCTAAATCCAAGTTTCAGGATTCCAACTCTATCAGTTCACCCACAATTCAAATTGTACCAAATTTAGTACACAATAGTACCAATTTCCAAAGATTTCTACATACCCCACATCCTAGACCTCCACAGTGATCCTAAATCAAAATTTCATGATTTCAACTCTATCGCTTCACCCACAATTTAAATTGTACCTAATTTAGTACTCAGTAGTACATATTTCCAAATCCTCCTCCTTACCCCAAACCTATACCACCACAGTGAACCTAAATCCAAGTTTCAGGATTCCAACACTATCGGTTCACCCACAATTCTAATTGTACTAAATTTAGTACACAGTAGTACCAATTTCCAAAACTTCGTAAATACCCCAAACCTACACCTCCACAGTGATCCTAAATCAAAATTTCATGATTTCAACTCTATCGCTTCACCCACAATTCAAATTGTACCAAATTTAGTACACATTAGTACAAATTTCTAAAACTTCCTACATATTTCAATCTTACACCTTAACAGTGATCCTGACTCCAAATTTCGCGATTCTAGCTCTATCCGTTCACCTAAAATTCAAATTGTACCAAATTTAGTACCATTTAGTGCCCATAAGTATTAATTTGTTAAACTGAATCCTGACACTAATCCTACATACCTACAATGATCCTAATTCCAAACTTCATTGTTCCAGCTCTATCGGTTCACCCAAATCCAAATTGTACCAATTATAGTACGATTTAGTACTTTTCGTACACATAAGTAAAAAATTTTCAAAACTACGTACATATCCCAATTCTACACTCCGACGGTAATGATACTTTCAATTTTCAGTATTCCAGCTCGGTATGCACCTCCAAATCAAATGTGTACCAAATATAGTACCATATAGTACTTTTCGTACATATGAGTACTTGCTTTCTAAACTCTACTCATTCATATCGACCCTACTTCTCAACCTTAATTTGCATTCCAAATTTAAAATTTTTAAGCTCAATCCATTCACATGTCACGAAATTGTACCAAATTTAGTACATTTCAGTACTTTTCGGATACTTATAGTTCGAATTTCCAAAAAGTCCTTTGCTACATCTATTCTACACTCCATCAGTGACCCCCAATCCAATATTCAAAGTTCTACCTCTACTGGTTCGCCAAATACAAATGATACCATATTTAGTACTTTTTAGTACTTTTCGTACCGTTCTAGTACGAATTTCCAAAAACCCAGCCTTATCTGTCACCTTTGGACCAAGAGTGGCACTGACCTAAAATGTCAAGCTTCAGCCGTTTCGTCTGGGCGTTGATGATATATCCACGCCCTCTATAGGCCTTGGAAAAATATTCTTTAATATATTCACGCCCTCTATAGGCCTTGGAAAAATATTCTTTAATATATCCACGCCCTCTATAGGCCTTGGAAAAATATTCTTTAATATATCCACGCCCTCTATAGGCCTTGAAAAAATATTCTTTAATATATACACGCCCTCTATAGACCTTGAAAAATATTCTTCAATATATCCACGCCCTCTATAGTCCTTGGAAAAATATTCTTTATTATATTCACGCCTTGTGGAGGACTTGGAAAAATATTCTTTAATATATCCACGTCCTCTATAGGCCTTGAAAAAATATTCTTCAATATATCCACGCCTTGTGGAGGACTTGGAAAAATATTCTTTAATATATCCACGCCCTCTATAGGCCTTGGAAAAATATTCTTTAATATATCCACGCCTTCTATAGGCCTTAAAAAAATTCTTCAATATATCACGCCTTGAAAAAATATTTTTCAATATATCACGCCTTCTAAAGGCCTTGAAAAAATATTCTTTAATAAATCCACGCCCTCTATAGGCCTTGGAAAAATATTCTTTAATATATCCACGCCTTCTATAGGCCTTAAAAAATTCTTCAATATATCACGCCTTCTATAGGCCCTGAAAAAAATTCTTCAATATATCCACGCCCTCTATAGGCCTTGAAAAAATTCTTCAATATATCCACGCCCTCTATAGGCCTTGAAAAAATATTCTTTCATATATACACGCCTTCTATAGGCCTTGAAAAAATGTTCTTTAATAAATCCACGACCTCTATACGCCTTGAAAAAATATTCTTTAATATATCCACGCCTTCTATAGGTCTTGAAAAAATATTCTTTAATATATCCACGCCTCAGTTGGCCCTGGAAAAATATTCTTTAATAAATCCACGCCCTCTATAGGCCTTGACAAAATATTCTTTAACATATCCACGCCTTCTATTGAAGTGTGGATTTATTTTCATAATTTTTTCTCTCAATTAATTGTTTCCTTAAACCGAATTATTTTAATTGACCTCTTGTGCATCTACCAAATAACCCTATTATTCATAACAGTTAATTAAATTTAACTTGCTACGTCCATTTACTTACAAATTACGAATTTACAATAAACCAATAAATATAATAGCCTTAACATTAAGTAGATAATATTTAATTGAAATCTTATATTGACATACCCATTTACTGAGTGTTCTTCTTCATCGCCTTCTTCTTCTTGAGGGCATTTCATCTCCATCTTCAGTGGATAACCCCACATCTGCACTTTTGGGGCGCCCACCACCAAAAATAATAACAAATTGCATTTTCATTGCCCAAAAGCAGATGTCAACTCTTGTCGAATGTCACCAACACACACACACTCATAATCAAGTCACAATAAATCTTCATTCATTCAAGGCTGTCCTTTCTCCAGTTTGCCCCCCAAAAGTAGGCCAACAAAATCATGTTTGTAGTAAATAACGCCCAAGAGTATGCCATCAAAATTGTAGAAATTGTTTACTCATGACAGAAACCAAAAATCGTATTGCTGTTGCATACATTTTGGGGCTTTTGTAGGGAAAATAGAAAGTCATTAGGTGAATGCGGATAGAGAGGGGTGGTGAATGGTTTCGGGTTAGCAAAGTAAATTCTTCCTTTCATTTCAATGTCATGAATTTTTACAATTGAATTTTCGAATTAGAAATGTAAACATTCACTGCCAATTTCGTGGTCATATAAAAGCAAATTCGAGTCTCGGGAATCGAACACAACAATACATACCTACATTACAGAGTATTATTAGCGTAAATTTGTAAATGTTGATAATGATGAGGATGATGCTGCTGCATGGCTGTGGTGTGATGTTCGCTGATGGAATTAAAGCTGCTAATTCGGCAAGAGCTTTGACATACTTAGGGTATTAAGGGGACAAAAGGATGTACCAGATTTTTAAGGTATACAAGAGGCGTGGATTTTTAAAGAATTTTTTAAGTCCTAAAAGAGGGATGTATTTTTTAAGAATATTTTGAGGATCAACAGTGGCGTGTATCTTTAAAATAATATTTTTTCATTTTTTTTCAAGGCCCAACAAAGTCGTGGATTTTTATACCCTTTACCACTCTGTGGTACAAGGTATTATGTCTTTGTGCATATGTTTGTAACAGGCAAAAGGAAACGATATAGACACATGGTTCCTTTTGAGAATATGCACAGGATCACTTTCTAAGTCGATTTATGCATGTCCGTCCGTCCGTCTGTCTGTCCATGTTAAATTGTAAACAAAGTACAAGTCGCATTTATAATCCTAATTGTATGAAATTTAGCATAGGTCACTTATTTGGCCCAAGGACGAACCCTATTGAAATTGGAAAAAAATCGGTTCAGATTTCGATATAGCTCCCATATATATTTTCGTCCGATTTAAGGTAAATGGTGCAGCAAAGTCCCTAAATATCTTTCGATTTGCACGAAATTTGGCACAGCGTACTGAATTAAGAGTAGAATGATGTATGCTAAGTTTCATGAAAATCGGTTCAAATTTAGATATAGCTCCCATATATATCTTCTTCCGATTTAATGTAAATGGTGCACCAATGACCCTATATATTCTTCGACTTGCACGAAATATGGCACAGCATACGGAATTGATTCTAGAATGATGTGTGATAAGTTTAGTGAAATCGGTTCAGATTTAGATATAGCTCCCATATATATATATTCGCCCGATTTGAGGTAAATTGTGCCTCAAAGTCCCTATATATCATTCGATTTGCACGAAATTTGACACAGCGTACTAAATTAAGCCTGGGATGATGTGTGCTAAGTTTCGTGAAAATCGGTTCAGATTTAGATATAGCTCCCATATATATTTTCGTCCGATTTAAGGTAAATGGTGTACCAAAGTCCCTATATATCTTTTGATTTGCACGAAATTTGGCACAGCGTACTGAATTAAGCCTAGAATGATATGTGATAAGTTGCGTAAAAATCGGTTCAGATTTAGATATAGCTCCCATATATATTTTAGTCCGATTTAAGGTAAATGGTCCACCAAAGTCCCTAAATTTCTTTCGATTTGAACGAAATTTGGCACAGCGTACTGAATTAAGCCTAGAATTATGTGTGCTTAGTTTCGTGAAAAACGGTTAAGATTTATATATAGCTCCCATATATATTTTCGTCCAATTTAAGGTAAATGGTCCACCAAAGTTCCTAATTTGCTTTGGATTTCCACGAAATTTGGCACAGCGTACATAATTAAGCCTAGAATGATGTGTGCTAAGTTCCGTGGAAATCGGGTCAGATTTAGATATAGCTCCCATATATATTTTCGTCCGATTTTACATAAATGGTGCACCAAACTCCTAATGTTTGTCCGATTAACACGAAATTTTGCACAACGTATCAAATTGAGACTAGAATGACTTTATTGGGTTTTGTTGAAATTGGTGCAGATGCAGCCATAGCTTCCATATGTATTTCGATCGGGTGCCAGATTGAGATGGAATTTTTTACAGTGCGGCATACCGAATAGCGTGTATCAATTTGTCTGTAAATCGTTTTCCATAAATTTGTCCCATGGTACGCAGACGACTCTAAATCTGCCCGAATGAAATTAAATTTATCAAAGGTTGCAGAAAGACATGAGTATGTTCCTTCGACGGAACATTGACATACAATTGTAAGGATACGTATGTACAATATACCCAAAGTCGTGAAGGGTATCATATAGTCGGCCCAGTCCGACTCTACTACTTTCCTTATTGGTTAAACTAATATTTTTTCAAGGCCCACCAAAGGCTTGGACTTTTAAAATAATATTTTTCAAATTCATTTTTTGAGTTATTTTCCCTAAGCGTTACACCCTAATAAATGTTTGGTTTCCCTAAAGTATTTGTACCAAAAATCGTCCCCAATAGATTTACATTAAAGCCTAATGAGCTGTTTATTTATGGTGTTAAGCGCATTTCAGTGGATGGCTGGGTGACTAACTCACTGATTGACTGACTGGCGTCCAGCCAGCCAGCAGGCTTGTGTTGGTAATTTGAGTAATCACAAGATTACAACACTTCGTAGGCGCATCAATACGGTTAGTGTATCAAAACATAGAATATTCAAGGCCAACGGAATCCAATGGAAGATAATTGATAAGTGTGATTCGTTGTGGATACTCGACAAGTTCTTAATGTGGGATTAATTTAGGGTGTTCACCAGAGGTCATTATTAAAGGACTGCAGATTTAAAGAAACAAATTTAATTGAAGTCGAGAAAAATAATTTTTAAAATTAAAGGTTGAACATCGTAGGCAATATCACAAAAACGGAACCTGATATGAAGAAAAATTCCTGTCGAATGTGGCTTTATAGTCGACGAATAGGTGGAATGTGTCGATGAGTTCTTCGTGAATTTTTTCAGGATTTGGCGCAGAGTGAAAATCTGGTCAATGGTGGATTTGCCGCCTTGGTAAAATAATATCATTGAATAGCACTTTATATGCGATGGAAAGGAGACTCATTCCTCTATAGTTGGCACATATCGTCTTGTCTCCCTTTTTTTGTGTACGGGACACAGGATGCTGAGGTTCCAATAATTGGGCATGCATTCTTCTAGCCAAATTGTACTAATCAGCTGGTGCATGCTCCTTACCAGCATCTGACCACCAGTCTTGAATAGTTCGGCTTGTAACCCATTGGCACCTGCTGCTTTATTATTCTTCAGCCGATTGATTGTTATTCTGACTTCATCTTGGCTAGGTGGTATACACTCTATACCGTCATCTATTATAGGTTATGGGGTATCCTCTTCATCGCTACTATTTTATACCAGAAGTTTTTCAAAATGCTCCTTCCAAATCATCAGCACGCTGTCTGTATCTGTCACCAGGTTTCCTTCTTCACCTCTTATAGTCCTTGAAAAAATATTTTTTAAAAATCCAACCCTCTTATAGGCCCTGAAAAAATATTCTTTAAAAATGCACGACACTTATAGACCTTGAAAATATATTCTTAAAAAAACCACGCATTTTACAGGCCTTGAAAAACTATTCTTTAAAAAATGCAAGGCCTATAAGAGCTTGAAAAAATATATTTTTAATTATCTTCTTTAAATTTTAAAATTTGCAGAAATTGTTATATTTTCAGATAAGCTCTACACAACCCATTGTTCAGTTTGCATATTACATTTTATCTTCGGAATTATTTTCACATAAAATTCCCTTTCCCCCAAAAAAATACCCACACGCCAGATACCATTCCCATTCTTAAAAATGGTCACACACACACTCAAACTCATTCATATTGGAGCACGAAAAACATAACTGCACATCCATCCTGAAATAACCCATTAACCCACAAACACAAAACCCTTAGTCACGAAAAGTAGGGCTGAAGGCAACCAGCCCTTCATAACATCGTCAACAGGAGTAGCGCTGCAGCAGCAACAGGGACAGCAACAGGAGGAGAATGGCTGATGTTTACAAACAACATTTTTGTGTGTTTGGTCTGAAACGCGGGGTGGAGGGTAATGGGAGTTAGGGAGTTGGGGTGAAATTTATGAGACACTTGTACAGATGTTTTTATGGAAATCCTCAAAACAATACAACAATAAATACAGGTATTAAGAGGTAACATCAAGCAACAGATGAAATATGTAGGCAAGTGGTGAGTGTGCGCAAAGGAATGCTCTCTTCGAAGAGAATTGGGAGAAAAAAATATTCTTTAATAAATCCACGCCTCTTAGAGGTCTTGAAAAAATATTCTTTAATAAATCCACGCCTCTTAGAGGTCTTGAAAAAATATTCTTTAATAAATCCACGCCTCTTAGAGGTCTTGAAAAAATATTCTTTAATAAATCCACGCCTTGCGGTCGACTTCGTGAAAAAATATTCTTTAATAAATCCACGCCTCTTAGAGGTCTTAAATAATCCACGCCTCTTAGAGGTCTTAAATAATCCACGCCTCTTAGAGGTCTTAAATAATCCACGCCTCTTAGAGGTCTTAAATAATCCACGCCTCTTAGAGGTCTTAAAAATATTCTTTAGTAAATCCACGCCTCTTAGAGGTCTTCAGAAAATATTCTTTAATAAATCCACGCCTCTTAGATGTCTTGAATAGATAAAAAATCCACGCCTCTTAGAGGCCTTGAAAAAATATTCTTTAATAAATCCACGCCTCTTAGAGGCCTTGAAAAAATATTCTTTAATAAATCCACGTCTCTTAAAAACCAGCAGCAACAACAAACCTTTTTTTCTACTTTTTAACCTTTTACACTGATCTAAATAATACAGCAATACAAAGAAAAGGAAGCCCTAATGCCCATTCCTAATTCTGTTACGACCCCGTCTATCCACACCTGTCCCAAGTGTCGATATTTTCATTCAACACAAGTTTGTCATGTGAAGAGTTAAATAAGACAAATGTTGGTGTTTTTTTGTCCCATAACCCCCTCTCTGAAAACTAAAGGTTGACATAATTCCTAACATGCTATCAGCCTTCGAGCCGGATAAAAGTGGTCAGAATAAAATATTGGCAATGTGAGTCGGTGTGTGTGAGTTTGGCTGAAAGGCTCAAAAAACACATCCTTAATATTTTAGCAAACACCAGGAATAATAAAGTAAAATATAATATCAAATCTTTTGTTTAACAACTTTAAGGGCCAGCTTTCTTACAGATTTACTTTTTTCCCCGGCAATTCAAAGAAAATCCCATTACCACTACAACAACAACACCAACAATAATAATAACCATCATAAAGATGAGTTACCATTTCTGTTGTTGTTATTTTTTTCTTTTTATTTCTTTAATAAAGATAAATATTATTTTGACTTCTTCTCTACAAATCGGAAGATTTGGAAGCGTAGAAAGAAGGGATATTGGCCAGGACATGTGTTTTTAGTGAGGGATTCAAATTTAAACCTCTTTTCGGAAAACGAATTTGGCATATTTTTTTATAATTAAGGAAGGGGTGTGGATTTATTAAAGAATATTTTTTCAAGGCCTATAAGAGGCGTGGATTTAACACAGAATAATTTTCAAGCCTTAGAAGAGGCGTGGATTTATTAAAGAATATTTTTTCGAGCCTTAGAAGAGGCGTGGATTTATTAAAGAATATATTTTCGAGCCTTAGAAAAGGAGTGGATTTATTAGAGAATATTTTATCGAGCCTTAGAATAGGCGTGGATTTATTAAAGAATATTTTTTGAGCCTAAGAAGAGGCGTGGATTTATTAAAGAATATTTTTCGAGCCTTACAAGAGGCGTGGATTTATTAAAGAATATTTTTTCAAGCCACCTTAGAAGAGGCGTGGATTTATTAAAGAATATTTTTTCAAGCCACCTTAGAAGAGGCGTGGATTTATTAAAGAATATTTTTTCAAGCCTTACAAGAGGCGTGGATTTATTAATGTATAGTACGAAAAGTACTAAATGTGGTATCATTTGTATTTGGCGAACCAGTAGAGCTAGAACTCTTAAATTTGAAATGAGGGTTACTAATGGAGTGTAGAATAGATAAATCAACGATTTTTTTTTGGATATTCGAACTATAAGTGTAGAATGGATATATTTATATTAGAAATTTGTTGGTATCCTGAAATTGTGATTTAGGATCACTTTGGAGGTGTAGGATGTTTTGCAAATTCGTACTACTGTGTACTAAATTTGGTACAATTTAAATTGTGGGTGAACTGATAGAGTCGGAATCCTGAAATTTTGACTTAGGATCACTGTGGAGGTGTAGGTTTGGGGTATGTACGAAGTTTTGGAAATTGGTACTACTGTGTACTAAATTTAGTACAATTTGAATTGTGGGTGAACCGATAGAGTTGGAATCCTAAAACATAGATTTATTATCAGTGTGGGGGTGTAGGATTGGGGTATGTATGAAGTTTTGGAAATTCGTACTACTATGTACTAAATTTAGTACAATTTGAATTGTGGGTGAACCGATAGAGTTGGAATCCTGAAACTTGGATTTAGGTTCACTGTAGGGTGAAGGTTTGGGTTAAGTAGGAAGTTTTGGAAATTCGTACTACTGTGTACTAAATTTAGTACAATTTGAATTGTGGGTGAACCTATACAGTTGGAATCCTGAAGTTTTGATTTAGGATCACTTTCGAGGTGTAGGATGGGGGTATGTAGGAAGTTTTGGAAATTGGTACTATTGTGTATTAAATTTTGTACAATTAGAATTGTGGGTGAACCGATAGTGTTGGAAACCTGAATCTTGGGTTTTATATCACTGTGGGGGTGTTGGTTTGGGGTAGGAAGGAGGTTTTGGAAATAAGTACTACTGTGTACTAAATTTGGTACAATTTGAATTATGGGTGAACATATAGAATTGGAATTCTGAAACTTGTATTTAGGATCACTGTGGGGGTGTAGGTTTGGGGTAAAAAGGAGGTTTTGGAAATTCGTACTACTGTGTACTAAATTTAGTACAATTTGAATTGTGGGTGAACCAATAGATTTGGAATCCTGAAACTTGGATTTAGGTTCACTGTAGGGTGAAGGTTTGGGTCAGGTAGTAAGTTTTGGAAATTCGTACTAATGTGTACTAAATTTAGTACAATTTGAATTGTGGGTGAACCTATACAGTTGGAATCCTGAAAATTGGATTTAGGATCAGTGTGGAGGTGTAGGATTTGGGTATGTTGGAAGGTTTTGAAATTGGTACTACTGTGTACTAAATTTGGTACAATTTGAATTGTGGGTGAACCGATAGTGTTGGAATCCTGAAACTTGGATTTAGGATCACTTTGAAGGTGTAAGATGGGGGTCTGTAAGAAGTTGTGGAAGTTGGTACTACTGTGTACTAAATTTAGTACAATTTGAATTGCGGGCGAAGCTACAGAATTGGAATCCTGAAACTTGGATTTAGGATCAATGTGTAGGTGTAGGATTGGGGTATGTTGGAAGTTTTGGAAATTGGTACTACTATGTACTAAATTTGGTACAATTTGAATTGTGGGTGAACCGATAGTGTTGGAATCCTGAAACTTGGATTTAGGATCACTGTGGTGGTGTCGGTTTGGGTTGAATAGAAGGTTTTGCAATTTCGTACTACTGTGTACTATATTTGGTACAATTTCAATTGTGGGAGAACCAATAGAGTTGGAATCCCAAAATTTAAATTAGGAATCATTGTGGGGGTGTAGGATCGGGGTATGCAGAATGTTTTGTTGGATTGTTGAGGAGAGTATAATGTGTGCTAAATTATACTAAATTTGGTAACATTTGGGTTTGGTTGAACCTTTAGAGCTCGAATCATGAAATTTGGTACTAAATGGTACTAAAAATTTAATTATTGGTCGATATTAATGTGTGAATTCTTTATTTTTTCTGTCATATGTAGTCTTCTGTGAAAATAAAACTCTATGTTAATACATGTTTAAATATTTCCCACTTTAGCCAACGAAGTTGCGGGCATATGCTAGTTAAAGAATATTTTTTCAAGGCCTACCAAAGGCGTGGATTTATTAAAGAATTTTTTTCAAGTCCTCTACTAGGCTTCGATTTATTAAAGAATATTTTTCAAGGCCTACCAAAGGCGTGGATTTATTAAAGAATATTTTTTCAAGCCCTCTACTAGGCTTCGATTTATTAAAGAATATTTTTTCAAGGTCTCTACAGAGCGTGGATTTATTAAAGAATATTTTTTCAGGGTCTCCACAAAGCGTGGATTTATTAAAGAATATTTTTTCAAGTCTTAGAAAAGGCGTGGATTTTTTAAGATTATTTTAAATATTTTATTACAATTTCGTCAATCATTAATAAATTTGAAACTATATAATCTATTGTCAATTCACAGTTCAATAACATTACCTCCTCACAATCTACAAATACAAATAGACAAGCTTGTCTGGCTAGAATCTCATTAAATTCATATGAATGTGATGGGTATGACTTGCATGAAGATATTGTATAGAAAAATACATTTATACAAAAATTATTACTCATATTTCATTGTCATTGCTAATATCGACAAAAAATATGTTGATAACTTCTTTGGCGAACACATGCCCACCAAATATTTGATTGTTTTTATTATTCTATGCCGATAATGTAAACATTGCACTCTCAAATTTTCGATTATGGGAATTTTAACTTTGTATTTATACAACTGGCGGAACCGAAATGGATATTAATTTTTTTTTAATTTTGTGTAGAAAATAAATTGTATGTGCTGTGTCTAAAATGTTTTGGACTTTGTTTAGATCCACATTAAGGCTTAATAATAATATCTGAATAAATAAAAATATATATTTTCAACTCACAACTCAATTCACAGACTAACTGATCAAAAATTTTAATTTCAAGCTTTTTCGCACGTGATATCTCCTCGTATTCATTTGTAAAATAAATTATTATTTAGCATAGCTTTCATCCACTCAACATTTCTAAAACCCAACCCCCTAATTTTTTCCATAATTATAATTTATAAAAAATATTCAAACAAAAATTTTATATTTGATAGCCCTAAAGCCGAACAACAGTGGGTTATAAATTTAAAAGTTAATTTCAATAAAAAATATTCTTTAAAAAGGCAAAGTCTCTAATAGACATCAGAAAAAAATCCACTCCTCTTGTAGGCTCAGGAAAAATATTCTTTAAAAAATCCACGCCTCTTGTAGGCTCAGGAAAATTATTCTTTAAAAAATCCACCCCTCTTGTAGGCTCAGGAAAAATATTCTTTAAAAAATCCACGCCTCTTGTAGGCTCAGGAAAAATATTCTTTAAAAAATCCACGCCTCTTGTAGGCTCAGGAAAATTATTCTTTAAAAAATCCACGCCTCTTGTAGGCTCAGGAAAAATATTCTTTAAAAAATGCACGCCTCTTGTAGGCTCAGGAAAAATATTCTTTAAAAAATCCACGCCTCTTGTAGGCTCAGAAAAAAATATTCTTTCAAAAATCCACGCCTCTTGTAGGCTCAGGAAAAATATTCTTTAAAAAATCCTCGCCTCTTGTAGGCTCAGGAAAAATATTCTTTAAAAAATCCATGCCTCTTGTAGGCTCAGGAAAAATATTCTTTGAAGAAATCCACGCCTATTGAAGGCCCAGGAAAAATATTCTTTAAAAATCCACGCCTCTTGTAGGCTCAGGAAAAATATTCTTTGAAGAAATCCACGCCTATTGAAGGCCCAGGAAAAATATTCTTCAAAAAATCCACACATCTTGTAGGTCAGGAAAGATATTCTTGAAAAAATATCATTAAAACGCACACCTTCGTTTACCTGTAAAAAAATATTCGTTCACATTATCCAACATAGAATCCACTGTTTGAATTTTTTATAGGAGATACAAAAATAAAGCTTTCTCAAATATTCGGAATGCAATCAGGTTTTGCCTGAAATGTAAAGATGATTTATCATCGGGTATTAATTCAGCGGCAGTACAATTTAAAACTTCAACCTGACTTCAAGCCGGCAATCATGTGGGGGCTTGCGATAGTTCCAATATTCCTTTACATTCTCTATAAATACCAATACGGTTATTGGTCAAGGCATCCGCAGGTGTCAAGTGTACCGGGTAGAATATTTAGTGGAAATTTATACGATTTTCTTAGCTTCAAAACTAATTTCGGTTATCATTTAAAGAAAATCTACGATGATCCGCAATTTGCGGATAAACCTGTGGTGGGCATCTATGACCTCTATAGACCTGCATTGCTGATAAAAGACCCGGAACTTATCAAACAAATTTTGATAAAAGATTTCGATTGTTTTTGTTATCGTTTTCATGATATCGATATAAATTATGACCGCATCGGAGGTCAAATGATGTTCTACACCTGCTATCGAGTATGGAGGGAAATGCGACAAAAACTTAGTCCCGTTTTTACAAGTGCCAAATTGAAATATATGTATCCGCTGATACAAAATGTGGCAAAGAATATCGAAGCGTATTTTGATAGTGAATCCGAGGTTCATCCAGTGGAATTGAAATATTTCTGTGCCCGTTATACCAGCGATATTGTGGCCACCACCCTGTTGGGATTCCAATCGAATTCCCTGCAAAATCCCAACGAAGAATTGTGGAAAGAAATTGCTCTATTGGCCCATTTTAATTTGAAGAGAGCCATCGACTATATGGTTATCCTGTTCGCTCCAAAACTTGCTCGGCTCTTCCGTTCCAAATTGCTATATGAAAAATCTGAAGAGTTTATTAAGGCCTCCATAAATCATGCCGTAAAGGAAAGGTTACTTCGAGGAGAGCAGCGCAACGATTTAATTGATATGTTTGTTAAATTGCGAGACGAAGCTTCGCATAATGGTAGGGATGTTGAAAAATATATGCAGACCCTGATAGCCCAGGCTGCCATATTCATTGCTGCTGGTGCCGAGACTTCATCAACCACGATGTCCAATGCTCTCTTTGAATTGGCAAAGCAGCCAGATGTGCAACAAAGACTTAAGTCTGAAATAAAGCAGGCCTTTGACCAAGAGGAAAGTTCTGTCCTATCCTATGAAATCCTCAACAATATGAAATATCTTGAAATGGTGATAAATGAAACTCTGCGTCTATATCCTGTTTTACCAATTCTGGAGAGATTATACAAAAGACCAGCTGGAAAATCGACCCACTATTCGCTGAGGCCATATTGTGATTTCGATATACCCAATGATATGTCGATATATATTTCCCTTTTTGGTTTGCATTATGATCCGAAGGTGAGTCGGACTTTTTGTTGTTATAAAAATTACAAAATAAATGTTAAAAAAAATTATTCATTTCTAGTACTGGCCCAATCCCACAAAATTTGATCCCGATCGTTTTTCACATGAGAACAAATTGCATATAAATCCCATGACCTACTTACCCTTTGGCTCGGGACCCCATAACTGCATTGGCAGTCGTTTGGCAATGCTTCAAATGAAATGTGGCCTGGTACATTTTCTGCGACGACATCATGTCCGAGTGAGCAAAGATACGGTGCTGAATCCAGAATTTGACACCAAATCGATATTATTGGAGGTTAAGGGTGGCATTCATCTGGAAGTTGTAAGAGATGGTATTTAACGAAAATTATAATAAAAATTTATAAAAAAATATTAAAAAAATAAAAATATCTTCCCCGAAAAAATATTCTTTAAAAAAATCCACGCCTATTCTAAGGCCTGAAAATATATTCTTCAAAAAATCCACGAATTTTGTAGGTCTTAAAAAAGTATTCTTTTAAAAATCCAGTCCTATTCTAATGCTTGAAAAAATATTCTTTAAAAAATCGACGAATTTTGTAGGCCTTGAAAAAATATTCTTTAAAAAATCCACGAATTTTGTAGCCTTGAAAAAATATTCTTTAACAAATCCACGCCTTTTTTTAGGCCGTAACAAAATATTCTTTTAAAAATCAACGCCTTATGGAAGCCTCTTTTAGGCCTTGAAAAAAATATTCTTTTAAAAATCTACGCCTTATGGAAGCCTCTTTTAGGCCTTGAAAAAAATATTCTTTTAAAAATCTACGCCTTATGGAAGCCTCTTTTAGGCCTTGAAAAAAATATTCTTTTAAAAATCTACGCCTTATGGAAGCCTCTTTTAGGCCTTGAAAAAAATATTCTTTTAAAAATCTACGCCTTATGGAAGCCTCTTTTAGGCCTTGAAAAAAATATTCTTTTAAAAATCTACGCCTTATGGAAGCCTCTTTTAGGCCTTGAAAAAAATATTCTTTTAAAAATCTACGCCTTATGGAAGCCTCTTTTAGGCCTTGAAAAAAATATTCTTTTAAAAATCTACGCCTTATGGAAGCCTCTTTTAGGCCTTGAAAAAAATATTCTTTTAAAAATCTACGCCTTATGGAAGCCTCTTTTAGGCCTTGAAAAAAATATTCTTTTAAAAATCTACGCCTTATGGAAGCCTCTTTTAGGCCTTGAAAAAAATATTCTTTTAAAAATCTACGCCTTATGGAAGCCTCTTTTAGGCCTTGAAAAAAATATTCTTTTAAAAATCTACGCCTTATGGAAGCCTCTTTTAGGCCTTGAAAAAAATATTCTTTTAAAAATCTACGCCTTATGGAAGCCTCTTTTAGGCCTTGAAAAAAATATTCTTTTAAAAATCTACGCCTTATGGAAGCCTCTTTTAGGCCTTGAAAAAAATATTCTTTTAAAAATCTACGCCTTATGGAAGCCTCTTTTAGGCCTTGAAAAAAATATTCTTTTAAAAATCCTCGACTTGTGTAGCCCTTGAAAATATTCCTTGTGTAGCCCTTGAAAAAAATATTCTTTTAAAAATCCACGCCTATTGGTGTGTAGGTCCTTGAAAAAAATATTCTTTTAAAAATCCACGCCTATTCTTTTAAAAATCTACGCCTTATGGAAGCCTCTTTTAGGCCTTGAAAAAAATATTCTATTAAAAATCTACGCCTTATGTAAGCCTCTTTTAGGCCTTGAAAAAAAATATTCTTTTAAAAATTTACGCCTTATGGAAGCCTCTTTTAGGCCTTGAAAAAAATATTCTTTTAAAAATCTACGCCTTATGGAAGCCTCTTTTAGGCCTTGAAAAAAAATATTCTTATAAAAATCTACGCCTTATGGAAGCCTCTTTTAGGCCTTGAAAAAAAATATTCTTTTAAAAATCTACGCCTTATGGAAGCCTCTTTTAGGCCTTGAAAAAAATATTCTTTTAAAAATCTACGCCTTTGGAAGCCTCTTTTAGGCCTTGAAAAAAAATATTCTACGCCTTATGGAAGCCTCTTTTAGGCCTTGAAAAAAAATATTCTTATAAAAATCTACGCCTTATGGAAGCCTCTTTTAGGCCTTGAAAAAAAATATTCTTATAAAAATCTACGCCTTATGGAAGCCTCTTTTAGGCCTTGAAAAAAAATATTCTTTTAAAAATCTACGCCTTATGGAAGCCTCTTTTAGGCCTTGAAAAAATATTCTTTAGCAAGTCCACGCCTCTTTTAGGCCTTGAAAAAATATTCTTTAGCAAGTCCACGCCTCTTTTAGGCCTTGAAAAAATATTCTTTAGCAAGTCCACGCCTCTTTTAGGCCTTGAAAAAATATTCTTTAAAAAATCCACACCTCTCTTTTCTTTAAAAAAATCTGCGCCTTTTTTAGACCTTGCACAAATATTTTTACGAAGGCCTGCCTAAAACAGGGCCTTCTAAATACGCCATAAAGTATTTCTTCGCTCTTCATTCCATATACCAAGAGGATATTTGATCCGCAGCCAATGATTGGCTAAAGCCCATCATCACACTTTAGTTTTCAAGCTAGACTCATGCGAAGATGTTCGCTGTAGCTAAAATACTAGTTCGTTTATCGCTCGTACTGTGTGTCGCCATATACAAACAACAAGATTTAATTTATGTTTAAAACAATCAACAACCTCCCGGACCCTGCAAACATTTTGGCATGATGCCAATCATGGCGACTGTGAACTAGACCCCAAACGTCTCATTGATCTGTACCACCGACTTCAGCAGAACCCAGCCAGCAATGAAGATCGCTGTAGCCGATTATTCATCCATCACATACGTAAGCAACTGATTGCAGTTGTCGGACAACAGCTGGAAGAAGCTTTCATCGCACACTCTGTGAGAGATAACAACGACTTGAAACTTTTATTAGAAGAGATCGAACGAAGCGATAAGCGGATTTTAGAAGCCATATGGCAGCGAACTCTCGATGAGATTTATTTCTTTGTGAGTCGAGAAGAGCTTATCGAACAAATACTACAACAAAAAGGTGAACAGATACAGGTTTTGGGATTGCAGCTTTGGAAGAACACGCCGAAAGGTCTTTTAAATATTGACCACTGGGAATTTCTGTATGCGCCACGTTTTTCAAGTACCTCTAAGGCGTGGATTTTTTAAAAGAATATTTTTTCAAGTACCTCTAAGGCGTGGATTTTTTAAAGAATATTTTTTCAAGTACCTCTAAGGCGTGGATTTTTTAAAGAATATTTTTTCAAGTACCTCTAAGGCGTGGATTTTTTAAAGAATATTTTTTCAAGTACCTCTAAGGCGTGGATTTTTTAAAGAATATTTTTTCAAGTACCTCTAAGGCGTGGATTTTTTAAAGAATATTTTTTCAAGTACCTCTAAGGCGTGGATTTTTTAAAAGAATATTTTTTCAAGTACCTCTAAGGCGTGGATTTTTTAAAAGAATATTTTTTCAAGTACCTCTAAGGCGTGGATTTTTTAAAAGAATATTTTTTAAAGAATATTTTTTCAAGTACCTCTAAGGCGTGGATTTTTTAAAGAATATTTTTTCAAGTACCTCTAAGGCGTGGATTTTTTAAAGAATATTTTTTCAAGTACCTCTAAGGCGTGGATTTTTTAAAGAATATTTTTTCAAGTACC
>NW_026875488.1:0-17868 GCF_032173495.1 Musca vetustissima | reverse complement strand
TTTACCATATACGACTACAAAATACAAAATTTCAGCGAATTCGGTTGAAAAACGTGCTCAAGAACCTAAAAATAGCGAAAATTGGGGGTACCCTTATATGGGGGCTACCAGAAAAATTGGACCTATATTTATAATTTTTGTTGGAGATATTTGGAACTCAATAAGAACCAAATGTACCAAATTTCAGCGAATTCGGTTGAAAAACGCGCTCAAGAACCCCAAAATACCGACATTTGGGGGGTACCCTTGTATGGGGGCTACCAGAAAAATTGGACCTATATTTATAATTTTTGATGGAGATATTTGGAACCCAATAAGAACCAAATGTGCCATATTTCAGCGAATTCGCTTGACAAACTCGCTCAAGAATCCCAAAATACCGACATTTGGGGGTACCCTTATATGGGGACTACCAGAAAAAATGGACCTATGTCTATAATTTTTAGTGGAGAGATTTGCTACCCAATAAGAACTCAAAGTACTAAATTACAGCCAATTCGGGTGAAAACTACGATTAAAACCCCCAAAATACTGAAAATTAGAGGGTACCGTTATATGGGGGCTACCAGAAAAAATGGACCTATATGCATAATTTTTTGTAGAGAAATTGAGAACCCAATAGCGACTCAATATACCAAATTTCAGCGAATTCGGTTGAAAAACGCGCTCAAGAACCCCAAAATACGGAAAATTTGGGGGTACCCTTATATGGGAGCCATGCCTAAACGTGGACCGATATATCCCATCTTCGAACTTGACCTGCCTGCAGACAAAAGACGACTCTATGCAAAATTTTGGCGCTCTATCTCAATTCGTTTAGACGCTAGAGTGATTACAACAGACAGACAGACAGACAGACGGACAGACGGACATGCTTAGATCGTCATAGAATTTTACGCTGATCAAGAATATATATACTTTATATGGTCGGAAATGATTATTTCGATGCGTTACAAACGGAAAAACAAAACTAATATACCCTCCATACTATGGTGGAGGGTATAAAAAGAAAACAGGCAGGGATTTTAAAAAATATTTGATTCAAGATCAAGATTTTTTCAAATACTCTACATAGGCGTGAATTTTTATACACTTTACCACACTGTGGTACAAGGTATTATGTCTTTGTACATATGTTTGTAACAGACAAAAGGAAACGAGATAGACCCATAGAGTATGCATAGAATCACTTTCTGAGTCGATTTATGCCTGTCCGTCCGTCTATCCATGTTAAATTGTAAACAAAGTACAGGTCGGATTTATGAACCGATTTGAATGAAATTTGGCATATCTCACTTTTCTGGCCCAGGGACGAACCTTATTGAAATTGAAGAAAATCGGTTTATATTTAGATATAGCTCCCAAATATATGTATATTTTCGTCCGATATAAGGTAAATGGTGTACAAAAGACCCTATATATTCTTCGATTTGCACGAAATATTGCACAGCGTACTGTATTGAGTCTAGAATGATGTCTGCCAAGTTTCGTGAAAATCGGTTCAGATTTAGATATAGCTCCCATATATAGTTTCGTCCGATTTCATGTAAATGATGCACCAAAGTCCTAAATATCTTTCGATTTGCACGAAATTTGGCATTGGGTACTGAATTCAGTCTAGAATGACGTGTGCCAAATTTCGTGAAAATCGGTTCAGATTTAGATATAGCTCCCATATATAGTTTCGTCCGATTTCATGTAAATGGTGCACCAAAGTCCCTAAATATCTTTCGATTTGCACGAAATTTGGCATTGGGTACTGAATTCAGTCTAGAATGACGTGTGCCAAATTTCGAGAAAATCGGTTCAGATTTGGATATAGCTCTCATATATATTTTCGTCCGATTTAGGGTAAATGGGGCACAAAAATCTCTATATATCTTTCGATTGGCACGAAATTGGGCACAGCGTACTGAATTGAGTCTAGAATGATGTCTGCCAAGTCTCGTGAAAATCGGTCCGTGTTTAGATATAGGTCCTATATATAGTTTCGTCCGATTTCAGGTAAATGGTGCACCAAAGTTCCTATATATCTTTCGATTTACACGAAATTTGGCATGACATTCTGAATTGAGCCTAAAGTGATGTCTGTCAAGTTTCGTGAAAATCGGTCCAGATTTATATATAGCTCCCGTATATATTTTTTTCCGATTTTAGGTAAATAGTGCACCAAAGTCCCTACATATCCTTCGATTTGCACGACATTTGGCATAGTGTACTGAATTAGGTCGAGAATAATGTGTGGCAAGTTTCGTGAAAATCGGTCCAGATATGGATATAGCTCCCCTATAGAGTTTTGACCGATTTCATGTAAATGGTGCCCTTAAGTCCCTATATATTTTTCGATTTGCACGAAATTCGGCATAGCGTACTCAATGAAGTCTAGAATGATGTGTACTGAGTTTCGTGAAAATCGATTCAGATTTAGATATAGCTCCCATATATAGTTTTGTCCGATTTTATGTAAATGTTGCACCAAAGTCCCGCAATTTGTCATAGCGTACTGAATTGAGTCTAGAATGATTTCTGCTAAGCTTCGTAAAAATAAGTTCAGATCGTGGTAATGGGCATCATATAGTCTGCCCAGTCCGAATTTAATACTTTCCTTGCTGGTTTAAAACATATTTTTTTGATTAGCTACCAAAAACTGAATTTTTGATTGTAATTATTTCGTGTTCTAAATTGTTTCTCATGAAAAATGTTATGCAATTTTTTGGAATTTTTAATTTCTTTTATTCGATTCCCATGTTCTAGTATTACACCTTGCATTTTCGTAACTATGACTAATGTTAACTATTTTCCCATTAGCATAATTATGCATAAATATTTTTTTAATTTAAAAAAAAAAATGGTTAGCTGGCTTGGCTTATCTCTGATCGGCAAAGTATTTCCATCAATTTCCACTACCAATTACGAGAGAAAGATAGAATAAGAGTGGGGGTCTACACATTTCATTGAAATACCATAATTCGTTGTTATTGTTTTTTTTTGTGTGTTCGGAATATGTAAATTCGAAAATTTCCACATACACGTAATTAACACGCTATCGGCCAAAGATCGGAACAGTACGATCGCGACCACAACATTTGTATTACACAAATACCAAAAATTGACAGTTGAAATGTACCCCTGCCCTCGCTCTGTTTCAGAAGTTTTGTTTTTACACGCAGACAGGTGTAAAAACTAGAGGTTAATCGAATTGTAAATAAGCAACAACAACATCGAATAGCTGCAGCCAGGAGGAATTCCCTTCGAAAGACACCTGAGGATTGTGTCTTTAGAATATTTCTTTTTTTTTTTTTGATAAAAAAAATGCAACAAATAGCTCGAGCTATCAAGAAGTCGTCGTTGTTTTTTGGGGGTTGAAGATGGGAAAAATTCTACAGTTAGCTGCCACTCTAGTAAATCAATCAACCAGCAAAAATAACAACAACCTCTGTTGTTGTCTCAGGAAAAATACCAGTTCAATTAAAATACCACCAGTGGTCATCAAAAGAAGACGGCCACCACCACCACTTAGGGTACTGCTGCCACTTCGAATGATGACTTGGCTTGATAATAGTGCCGATACTGATGATGATGGTGGTGGTGGTGGCTTTGTAATTTCCTATGCCTCAATTACAACAACATTGCAGGGATGACGATCACTAATGATAAGGGTGAGGGTGCCTACTTCACTCTGTCTGCTCACTTCCCCTGTTTCCTATTCTTCCTCACTGGCTAACTTCTTGGTTTCAGATCACCTTGTATTATGGGGGTACGTTCGGACAGCGTAAGAAAAACATGAAAATTTAAATGTTGTTGTTGTTTTTATTGAAAATTGTAACGAACGATCTAGTTCGGCTGCCAGCCGTAATTTTATTTTTTTTGTAAAAGTCATTTATGTTAATAACCGGTGAGGTCAAGAAGACATGAATAATGATGATCACCACATTTTTTTCTTCTACCGCTTCTTCTTCGTTTTGCGATCATCCAGCAGTGAGGGTACAGGTGTCTTTTTATTCCCAGCTCGTGTTACTTTAAGAAGTTGCTTTTGTTATTCGAAGATATTTTTTTTAAGGATCTGCAGCGGTGGTGGTGACGTTGGCATAAAAATGTCATCCCATTGTGGCAAGTGAAGGTGGCTGGCTGGCTGGTTAGCTCATAATAAATGTCAAACAATAAAAAAAAAATGATATTGATTAGATAATAAGACAATTGACATGTCAAGAGGATAAGCAATTATGTTGCTGAGAGAGAAAAAGTCATTGACAGCTGTCCCAAAAATATTTAACAAGGAAGTTAGTCAGCAAATTTTTTTGAACCAAAACATATTTTTAAAGAATCCACGCCTTTAATGAGAACTCCAAAAAATATTTTTAAACCAGTAAGGAAAGTAGTAAAGTCGGAATGGGCCGACTATATGATACCCTTCACCACTTTGGGTATATTCTACATAGTCCCCTAATAGACATCGCCCTTTCTAAAGAATATTGACATGAAATTGTCATGTAATTGCCTTAAATCGGACGATATGGGAGCTCTATCCAAAACTGAACCGATTTTCACGAAACTTAGCACACATCATTCTAGGCTCAATTTAATACGCTTTGCCAAATTTTGTGCAAATCGAAAGATATATAGGGACTTTGGTGCACCATTTACAAAAAATCGGACGAAAATATATATGGGAGCTATATATAAATCTGAACCGATTTTCACTCAACTTTGCACACATCATTATAGACGAAATTCAGTACTCTATGCCGAATTTCGTGCAAATCGAATGATTTTCAGAGACTTTGGTGCACTATTTACCTTAAATCGGACGAAACTATATATGGGAGCTATATCTAAATCTGAATATGGTGTCTCGAAATTTAACACATATCATTCTGGACCTAATTCAGTACCCTGTGCTAAATTTCGTGCGAATCGAAAAATATATAGGACCTTTGGTGCACAATTTACCTTAAATCGGACGAAACTATATATGGGAGCTATATCTAAATCTGAACCGATTTTCATGAAACTTAGCACACATCATTCTAGACTTAATTGAGTACGCTATGCCAAATTTCGTGCAAATCGAAAGATATATAGGGACTTTGGTACACCATTTACATAAAATCGGACGAAAATATATATGAGAGCTGTATCTATACCTGGACCGATTTTCACGAAACTTAGCACAAATCATTCTCGACCTAATTCAGTGCTCTATGTCTAATTTCGCGCATATCGAAAGATATTTAGGGACTTTGGTGCACGATTTACCTTAAATCGGACAAAACTATATATGGGAGCTATATCTAAATCTGAACCGATTTTCATGAAACTTAGCACACATCATTCTAGACTTAATTCAGTACGCTATGCCGAATTTCGTGCAAATCGATAGATATATGTGGGCTTTTTTGCACAATTTCATAAAATCGGACGAAAATATATATGTGACCTATATCTAAATCTAAATCGATTTTCACGAAACTTAGCACTCATCATTCTAGGCTCAATTAAGTACGCTACGCCGAAGTTCGTGCAAATCGAAGAATATATAGGGACTTTGGTGCACCAATTACATAAAATCGGACGAAACTATATACGGGAGCTATATCTAAATCTGAACCGATTTTCTACAGACGGACAGATATGCATAAATCGACTCAGGAAGATATTCTATGCATATTCTCAAAAGGAACCATGTGTCTATCTCGTTTTCTTTTGCCTGTTACAAACATATGCACAAATGTGGTGAAGTGTATAAAAATCTACGCCTATGTTAGCTACTCCAAAAAAATTTTTTAAACCAGTGAGCGGAGCAGTATAGACGGACGAATGAACTCTAACTTTCTGCGGATGTTTATTCCGAGTCTGGGCAATATTTCGTGATAATTGCATCATCTTGCCCGATTAGAGGTCACCAGCACCTCTTCCATACACTGGTATATTTTCCGAATATTACTAATATTCAGTACAGCTCTTCCAATTACTTGTCCAGATTCCCTTCTCCGTGGGTTGTTTTGTTATGTTCAGCTTATAATTGTGGCCTATAGATCGGTCCGAAAAACCCAAAAAAATAAGTTTACGGTCCATTTCATCCCAAAATTATTAACAGATAATCAGCGAAAACTATAGGCGTTATCCTTGACCATAACTGGAACCTCATGGAAAATTTCAAAGCGATCCGCGCTATATTTTCGCCCTCTAGTGTGGTAATGAATTACTAAATAATATTTGAATACGTAAGCACCTGTGAATATTTAAGTGTAGCTCCCAATTGGTATCAATTTAAAGGTCAACCACTCCTCTTGGATATACTATCAACTTCTCGGTTCTATGTCCTTCAGGTGTAAATATATAGGCCATAGAATACAAATTTTGCCATTTTCACACAAAAGTAAGGGTCCATTTGATTTGCTAAATAATGACCGATCTTTATGAAAACAGCCATGCTTCTTCTTTGGCCCGATTACCTTCTCTCTGTATAATTTCGCGTTGTTCGGGCCATAATTGCGGGCTCTGGAACGACCAGAAAAAAAAACCGACCTTTACAAAAAAAAAAAAAAAAAAACAATATCTTCACTAGCTAGAACCCACCAAGATTGGTCCTTAACTGTGGCCTCTATCGTGTTTACAAATTATAATGGACAGATGTATGGACGGACGGACACACATGTCTAGATCGACTCAGCTAGTCGAGATATGACAAATGGTATACTTAAAGGTTGGTCTAGGACCAATATTTCGCAGGGTCACAAACTCTTGGGGCTGCACATAGTTATAATACCCTGACAACATAGTTGGGTAGGGTATACAAAATCCTTGCCTTTAGTAAAAAAGTATTTAAAAATATTTCAAAACCTATTTTAAAATATTTTTTTATTTCGAAACTCAACGCTTGGTTTCAACTCCAAATCCCAATTTCAATTTAAATAATCCATCAAAAAATTCCATTTAATTTTGCTGTTGAACATAATAATAAAAAATACTGCGAAATAAAAATGTTTGATTACAATATTTAACTGAATGTTATAAATTTCCAAATGTTTTCAAAATTGTTTGTTGTTGTTGTTTTTTGACAAAGTGATCATGTCTTTATTTCTGCTACCGAAAATTAAAAACGAAACAAAATAATAATGTGTGATTGTCAATGTACCATAACCGGATCAAATAAAACAATAACAATTGACTTGTTGCTATTGTTGTTGTTGTGTTTTTATTACTATTTTACACTTTTAACAAAAAAAAAAAAAATAATGTTGAATGGTGTTGTTGTTGTCTGTCTGTCAGTTTGGTAATAACATTATGTTGAAAATGCAAATTTCAATTTTAATTGAATTCAATTGAGTCACCAGGAAAAATAAAGGGGGTCTTTGTTAGATGGCGGGCTGAATGGTTGGTTCGGATGACTGCCCGCCTGAATGCCCTGTATTGGTTCCATTCGATGATTATTTGTTTGGGCGAAAAAAAAGAAGCGGAAGACCATTGTTGATCGCCTGTTTATGGTGATAGTGGCGCTGCTGCTGCTGTCTGGTCACGGCTGAATGCAATTGCGAGGGTATGGGGGTCCGGCGGCCACATAAGTATGTTTATAACATCCGGTCCCTGGTCTCGTTGCTGTGTTGGAATGAATGATCAAATTCGGATCATTTGGATGGAGAGTTCCACAATTCCTCCAATTCTTTGGCACTTCACTTCTCGCAGAGACTGATGTGTGAATTTGTGTTTTCAATTTTGGCCAACATTTGTGGGTACGGGTGTGAGTGTGTATGTGTGTACTTGGTTGATTGATTTGGTTTTGTTAACAATTAAGAATTGTTATTTGGTGTGAAATTTCACACCGCAATGCATTCAATGAATTCAATTTGAATCGGGGCTTTTGCTTCGACTTCTTCTTTTTTTTGAATTCACCAGAAAAGGGGTCTTCAGTCAAGCTGAACTTTAATGGCTTGAGGTTGAAGAAGGTTTTAGGAGGTCATACAGCTGCTTGGCATGGCAAGCTGGGTATACGAATGTAGATGTTGTTCGATTTTGTAATTGACAATTGGCTCGTGCTCAATCAATATTCTATTCGAATCGAGAAAAGAAATTAATTTTCCTCCTTAGATAATAACACCACTTGCATTTTTGAACATAGATGTCAAGGCAGCTGCTGGCTGACTGGCTCATTGATCGAACATCATCTTGCACTTGCCTAAACCCCCTAGTTGGCCACTGTGCGTGCACACACACCTTTGGCAGGTGAATGTGCTGATGTGTGTGTTTACGTTAATGATCCTTAGAAGACGGCCGACGAACAAATGGAGGGCATTGCGTCAGAACATCAATATTCGCAGGTGCTTATGATGGTATGTGTGTGTGTGTGCAACAAATAATGACTTTTAAGGGTATTTATGACCAAACAACTAATGAGGAAAATTCTAAACATTTATCTATAATTTTTATTTATTTTTTCTCTTCATTTAGTTAAGGCGAAAATAATAAAATTATTTATATTTGTTATGAGGGGTAGGTTTTTGTTCGGAGGGGAAACACTGACATTTTTATTCATAAGTAGAACAAGCAAATACACAGACATTTCAGCAGGTGAAAATAATATTTTTAGGCTTCGATTTTTAGAAATATTTTTTTTTCAAGTACCATACATAAGCAAGGATTTTTTGAAAATATTTTTTGGGGACCTTACATATGCGGATTTTTTAAAATTTTTTTTTTTGAGTAGCTACCAAAGGCGTGGATTTTTATTCCCTTCATCACACTGTGGTACAGGGTGTTATGTCTTTGTGCATATGTTTGTAACAGACAAAAGGAAACGAGATAGACACATGGTTCCTTTTGAGAATATACATATACATAGAATCAGATTTAGATATAGCTCCTATATATATTTTCGTCCGATTGGTGCATTAAAGTCCCTATATATCTTTCGATTTGCACGAAATTTCGCATAACATTCTGAATTGAGCCTAGAGTGATGTCTGCCAAGTTTCGTGCAAATCGGTTCAGATTTAGATATAGCTCCCATATATATTTTCGTCCGATTTAATGTAAAAGGTGCACCAAAGTCCCTATATATCTTTCGATTTGCACAAAATTTCGCAAAACATACTAAATTGAGCCTAGAGTGTTGTCTGCCAAGTTTCGTGAAAATTGGCCCAGATTTAGATATAGCTCCCATATATAGTTTCGCCCGATTTTTGGTAAATGGTGCACCAAAGTCCCAGAAAATCATTCCATTTGCATGAAATTTGGCATAGCGTACTGAATTGAGCCTCTAGTGATGTGTGCCAAGTTTCGTGAAAATCGGTTCAGATTTAGATATAGCTCCCATATTCGTCCTATTTTATGTACATGGTGCACCAAAGTCCCTGTATATACTTCGATTTCCACCAAATTTGGCATAGCGTACTGAATTGAGTCTAGAATGAGGTGTTATGTTTCGAGAATATCGGTTCAGATATAGATATAGGTCCCACATAGTTTTACACAACGTACCATATATATTTTGAACGGGAGTCTGGTTGAGATTATATTTTTAGAAGTGCGGCATACTGAGTAGCGTGTATCAAGTTTGCTATAAATCGATTTCCATAAATTTATCCCATTGTACACAAACGATTCTAAATTTGCCGATTGAAACTAAATTTACCATAGGTTGCAAAAAGGTGTATGTCGCTTCGAGGGAACATTGACATAAAATTGTTATGATACGTATGAACAATATGCATAAAGTGGTGAAGGGTGAAGGGGCCCAGTGCGACTATACTACTTTCCTTATTGGTTTAAAAATATATTTTTTGAGTAGCTAACACAGGCATGGATTTTTTAAAAGTATTTTTTAAGGTATAACCACAGGCGTGGATTTTTTAAAAGTATTTTTTAAAGTCTATCCACAGGCGGCGATTTTTTAAAAATATTATTAAGGTCTACCCACTGGCGTAATTGTTCCATACCTCATCTCTTCTAACATTTTTCCACTACATAAAACTTAATCTATACATCTGCAGATTCAATGGCAAAGAAAACGATATTCCTTCCCTCGCCATATTCCACACCATCCCCCCCCTCATTACGAAACAATTTGTGATTATTAACAACTCTTTGAAAAATTGTTGCTCTTCATTAAATATTCCCATTACTGAACCTATTATTTGGTACGCTTCACTTAGCCAAATACAACAATCATTGAGGCAGCAAAAAATAGCAGCAGCAGCAACCGCAACAGCAACATATCTATCCTTAACATTCTCAACTGCCGGTGCCTGGGTTCTTTGCACAGACACAAATAGTTTAACTACAGGAATATTTTGCAATTTTATTAAACAGTGCAAAAACATATAGCAACAACAACAATAATAACAACAACAAAAACGATAAATAATTACACTGAGAAAGAATGTTTTTCATTCCTCCATAAAAGAAAAAAATCTATGAAATAGAGAAGGAAAATATTGCCAAGCCGCCCATGGCCACTGTTCATCGTTGGCAACATTTGGGTGGCACTGGAAAGCAACTACATGTTCTGACGAAAATACCCCCCTCTCCCAACCCTGTATCACTCATTATCAATTCACTGAAATAATATCAAATAATTTATGTCTATTTGTGTTTTAACAATACAAACAGGAATATAATCAACATCATCATCACCATCATCGCCTAACTCATTTGGATCGGCAATATAATTATAATTGCAACAAATTACCAATAGAATAGGTAATAAAAATTCTGGAATTTATATAAAAAAAATTGTATTCAGGAAAAAATATGAAAAATTTTATTTCAAGAGGTATTCAATGTTTGAAAAATGATTGAAATACCTCCAAAATTTGAAAGAGGTCCTTTAAATACCTTAAATACCCTAAGAGTGTCTTTTGTAAATGAAATGCCTCCCAAAGAGCACTGCAGAATACTTAAGAGGACCTTGGTGGATAGAATAGCTGCAAAGTAGTTTTCCATAGACAGGCGATCGCAATAGACTGATCATTATAGAGCTTCAGAGCACGTGAGCCTAAATAGTTCAGCTGAAAGTCTATATAAACAAATTTGGGCGCAAGGAAGGCCGTTGACTTTGCCGAGACAATTCTATCTGCTAGCGGACTTCTTAAGAAATGCTGATCTTCAAAGAAGACACGGTACACCCCGAAATTCCCCAATGTTTTGGAAACTTTGGACACCATTTTGTGCCTAATCATTTGTAATTCGGGGATTAAGGGTTCTCCTTGGATACAAAATCATCCTTCAAAAATTGTCAACATGGGTCCACTTTTTAGAATATACACGTTTTTTTTCAACCTATTTGGATGTAATTTTATATTTTGGGTTCTCACAGGATAGAAAAATCTCTGTACTAAAAATTATCAAAGACCTGTAGTTTGATATTTCCAGTTCTCCTTGGGTAGAAAATATCCCTACCAAAAATATCAATATTGGCTCAAGTTTACGGATAGCCCCCCATTCAGCGGTGCCCCTCAAAATTCGGTATTTTGGGGTTTGTGAGCATGTTTTTAACCGAATTGAGTCTAATTTGATTTTTCAGGTTATCATGTGATGTCAAATCCTCTCACCAAAAATTATCAAAATATGTTTACGTTTTCGTATAGCTCCCATATGAAGGTACCGATCCATTTCTTTAGTCGCATGTTTCAACAAAAAAATATTTTTAACCATTAAGGAAAATAGTAAAGTCGGACGGGGTCGACTATATGATACCCTTCACCACTTTGGGGACTTTGGTGCAGAATCTATAACTAAGTTATACTAACTCCAGTACGTTGTACAAAATTTTGTGTAAAATTGGACGAACGTATACGTAGAAGCTATATACAAATCTGAACAGATTTCAACGAGACTTGTTAGAAATTAATTTACATTAACTACAGATCATTGTAAAAAATTGTGTGGCAAACGGATAAGCTGCGGGTTTTTAGTGCAGAATTTACATAAATCGGAAGAAAATATATATAGGAGCTATGTCTAAATCTGAACCGAAATTTAGCACACATCTTTGTAGACCTAATTCATTAAGCTATGCCAAATTTCGTGCAAATCGAAATATATATAGGGACTTTGGTGCAGCATTTACTTTAAATGGGACGAAAATATATATGGGAGCTATATCTAAATCGGACACGATTTTCACGACACTAAACACATGCCATTCTAGGCTCAATTCAGTACTCTATGCCAAATTTCGTGCAAATCGAGGAATATTTACGGACTTTGGTGCTTTACTTACGTAAAATCAGACGAAAATATATATGGAAGCTATATCGAAAAATGAACCGATTTTCCCGAAACTCACCACTCATCATTCTAGACTCAATTAAGTGAGCTATGCCAAATTTCGTGAAAATCGAAAGATAAATAGGAACTTTGGTACACCAATGGGCCAATCAAGTGACTTGTGCCAAATTTCATTTAAATCTGTACCTGTACCACAGTGTGGTGAAGGGTATAAAAATTGCATGCCTTCCGATATGCATTTAAAAAAATTCCTTAGCCTCCGATTAGGACCTGAAAAAAATATTTAAAAAAATTCTAAGCCCTCAAAAAAAATATTAATAACCAGTGAGCAGTATAGTCGGACGGGGCCGACCATATGATACCCTGCACAACTTCCACGAAAATCAAAATCAAATTCTGAGCCTGAGCAATATTTCGAGATATTTGCACCCTTTTTACCCATTGTAGATCACTTTCTAACACTGGCATATTTTCCAATTTTTTTCTTGAAGTGAATTTTTACTCCGTTAAATAAAAAAAATCAGTTTTGGGTTTTGGTTGATTTGATCTTCCGAATATTGACCGATCATCATCTAAACAGCCGCTCTAAATATTTGGTCAGATCCTATTCACCTTGTAAAATATGTGATGTTCTGCATATAATAATTGCCTCTAGAGCGACTAGAAAATCTGAAAAAAATTAAGTTTTCGGTTCATTGCACCCCCTGAATGAAATCTCAACTTCACCGAAAACTAAAGGCATCGTCCTTGGCCATAATCGGAAGTTTATGTACAATTTTAAAGCTATCCGCGCGACATTTCCGTCCTCTAATGGAGTAATAGTAATACAACAACTCCTCTTGGATATACTATCAACTTCTCGGGTATATGTCCTTCAGGAGCAAGTATATACGCCCCAGACAGGCATGCTTATTCTTTGGCCCGATCCCCTTCTCCATGCAAAAATTGTTTTTGGGCCATAATTGCTGCCTCTGAAGCGACCAGAAAAACCGACAAAAATAAAGTTTTTGGTTCATTTCATCCCCTAAATATTAACCGATCTTTTCCAAAAACTATAGGGGTCTTCATTGGTCAGAACCCAACCTACATGCAAAATTTGGTGAAGATTGGTCCATAGCTGAGACCTGTATCGTGCTTACAAATTATAATGGACAGACGGACGGACGGACACACATGTCTAGATCGACTCAGCTAGTCGAGATATGACGATCGGTATATTTAAAGGTGGGTCTAGGACCAATATTTCGCGGCGTTACAAACTCTTGGGGCTGCACAAAGCTATAATACCCCGGCAACATAATTGTGTAGGGTATAAAAAATCCACGCCTATGTTGGCTAGTCAAAAACAAAATTTAAAAAAAATCTACGCCTATATTTTTAAAACATCCACGCCTATTGCTACACTCTTAATTTTCTAATTTGAATAAATATTTTTACAAAATCCATATCTAGATGGGTCTTAAAATATGTTTCTTCTTCCTTCCAAAATTAATTGAATTATAAACCTGAGATCACTTTCCGGCCATAAATTAAGCTAAATGATTAACACGAGTCCATATATGAGTGTCATAATAAATAAATTTATTTTTAACAAAATAATTGTTCAACATTTATTTGCTGAATAATGGAAACAAAATTTAATTAAACATTAATGATTTTTAATTTTCTTAAAAAAAAAATAATAAATATTAAAACAAAATTACTCACTGTCCAATAAATTTGAAACGAAACAAAAAAATCCCCCGAAAAAAATAAACAACTTAATAAAAAAAAAATCGAATCACCACACTCGGAATGGTCAATCGAATAAGAAGGTGGGGTGGGTCGGCGGCGGAGGAGAGGGTGGCCATACAATGGACATTCAACCGGTTGTATGGCTGAATGGATTCGCTTAATATTTGATTGGAGAAAAAATGAATTCAAACAATCGTTGATTGGTTGAATGGCTGTTTGGCTGACTCAATGGCTGGATGGCTGGCTGGCTGGCATTATGGACTCATACTAATGTAAATATCGTGATTTCTTTTCTATCACGAAGCAACAACAACAACAAAAAATTCATAATAATAACGATAATCTTTTGAATGTCTCAGTCGAAGTCTTTATATATCTCTCTATATATATATATATATGTGTGTGTGTGTGTCGTTTTGTTTGCTTTTCATACTCTTCATTCATTCACTCAGTCAGTCATTCCGTCTGTGTGTTTGTCTGTCTTCCACTAACTTTTAATCTGTTTTCATATTTTGCTCATTATAATAACTCACCTTTAATAATGACGACGATTCACACATATACGATATCTATATACATATACATAAAGAAGACTTCAAGCTAGAGCAGATATAATCCACATGCACACACACATACACTCATACTATCGTATAACCCCTCACTCTCATAGATCGTTGCCTTTAAGCTTTTCAAGCCAAAGACAATTAAATTTATTAACACGGTGAAGTCTATATTTGGTTTCCATGTGTTTTTGTGAGTTTTGATTTTTTTTTCAAAATGAAAACCAAGCAGAAAAGCTATGCAACAACAACACCAACAAAAATTATTATACCCTCCACCTTAGGAGGAGTTCATTTGTTCGTACATCTGTCCCCTTTTCCCCCTACACCAGGTGACCGACCATGTCAAAATAAAAATATAATACAACAACAACAGCAACACCAACTAACTAAGCAAGTTAAAATAAATACAACAACAACAAGAAAAAATATAGAGGTAACTATCTCAACAAAATTATGAACTATATTGTTGGGTTTAAAATGTTTGCACAGTGGGCAGAATGTGCAAAAAATGTTTTTAAAAAAAATTTAAGACTTTGGTCAGACCTTAAATCGAACGAAAATATATATGGGAGCTATATATAAGTCTGACCCAATTTTCTCGTATTCTGAACCTAGTTCAGTACTTCATGCCAAATTTCGTGCAAATCGAATAATATATATCGCCATTTACCTTAAATCGGACGAAAATATTTATGGGAGCTATATTCAAATCTGAACCGATTTTTACGCAGCTTAGCAGAAATCATTCTAGACCCAATTCAGTACTCTGTGCCAAATTTCGTGCAAATCCAAAGATATATAGGGACTTTGCTGTACTATTTACCTAAAATCGGACGAAGATATATATGGGAGCTATATCTAAATTTTAACCGATTTTCTCGAAACTCAGCACACATCATTCTAGACTCAGTTCACTACGCTACGCCAAATATCGTGCAAATCAAAACATATATAGGGGCTTTGGTACACCATTTACATTAAATCGGGCGTACATATATACGGGAGCTATATCTTAATCTGGACAGATTATCACGAAACTTTGCACACATCATTCAAGACTCAATTCAGTACGCTTTGCCAAATTTCGTGCAAATCGAAGAATTTATAGGGACTTTGGTACACCATTTACATAAAATCGGACGAAAATGTATATGGGAGCTATATATAAATCTGAACCGATTTTCACTAAACTTTGTACACATTATTCTAGACTCAATTCAGTACGATATGCCAAATTTCGTGCAAATCGAATGATATATAGGGACATTGGTGCACCATTTACATAAAATCGGATGAAAATATAAATGGGAGCTATATCTAAATCTTGACCGATTTTCACGAAACTTGGCAGACATCATTCTTGACTTAATTGTGTACGCTTTGCCAAATTTCGTGCAAATCGAAAGATATATAGGGACTTTGGTGCACTATTTACATAAAATCGGACGAAAATATATATGGGAGTTATATCTAAATTTGAACCGATTTTCTAGAAACTCAGCACACATCATTCTAGACCTAATAGAGTACGCTATGCGAAATTTCGTGCAAATCCAAGGATATACAGGGACTTTGGTATACCATTTACATAAAATCGGACGAAAATATATACGGCAGCTAAATCTAAATCTGAACCGATCTTCACGAAATTTAACACACATCGTTCTAGACCTAATAGAGTACGTTATGCCAAATTTCGCGCAAATAGAATGATATATAGGGACTTTGTTGCACTATTTACCTAAAATCGGACGGAGATATATATGGGAGCTATAACTAAATCTGAACCGATCTTCACGAAATTTAATACACATCCTTCTAGATTTAGTTCAGTACACTGTGCCAAATTTCATGCAAATCAAAAGATATATATGGACTTCGGTGCACCATTTACCTAAAATCGGACGAAAATATATATGGGAGCTATATATAAATCTGAACCGATTTTCACGAAACTTGACAGACATCACTCTAGGCTCAATTTAGTACGTTATGCCAAATTTCGTACAAATCGAAAGATATATAGGCATTTAGGTGCACTATTTACCGTAAATCGGACGATAATATATATGGCAGCTATATCTAAAACTCAACCGATCTTCACGAAATTTAACACACATCGTATTAGACTTAATTCAGTACGCTGTGCCAAATTTCATTAAAATCGAAGGATATATAGCACCATTTACCCTAAATCGGACAAAAATATTTTTGGGAGCTATATATAAATCTGCCCCGATTTTCTCGAAAATTGGCACACGTCATTCTGGACCTAATTCAGTACTCTATGCCAAATTTCGTGCAAATCGAAAGATATTTAGGGACACCATTTACCTTAAATCGGACAAAAATATATATGATAGATATATCCAAATCTGAACCGATTTTCACGAAACTTTGCTCACATCATTCTAGACTGAAGTCAGTATGCTATGCCAAATTTCGTGCAAATCCTAAGGGATATAGGTACTTTGGTGCCTTTACCTTAAATCGGACGAAAATATATATGGGAGCTATATCTAAATCTGAACCAATTTTTCCCAATTTCAATAGGGTTTGTCCTTGGGCCAAACAAATGAGCTGTGCCAAATTTCATCTAAATCGGATTATAAATGCGACGTGTACTCTGTTTACAATTTAACACCAACAGACGGACATGCATAAATCGAGCCAGAAAGGGATTCTATCCAATCCTCAAAAGGAATCGTCTGTCTCGTTTCTTTTTGCCTGTTACAAACATATGCACAAAGACATAATACCCTGTAGCACAGTGTGGTGAAGGGTATAACAATATATTTAAAAATCCACTCCAATATTTTCTACCACTGTTCGTTCTGTCCCGAAACTTTAACACTCTGTCTGTTTGAGATATGATAAAGTCATGGTACCACCGCTCAGTGGTCGCCAAAAAAACAAATTCAGTCCTACAGAGAAGAGCGGTCTTTTAGCCATGACAAAAAATATCTATCTTGAGTTTGAACCCAGTCATCATCATCACCATCGTCATCATAGGTAAGTCAGTTTGGTTTTCTTGGTCTAGAAAAAAGGCGGCCTTTTTGTGTGCAGATGACAAACTTATAAGCCGGAGGAGGAATATGAGCTTCAGTTTTATTTCGAAAATTGTCGTCGTCGTCTTCACAGCGAACGACGTGACTTTGATGTTTGAACGGAGATTAACGAATGCGAAGAAGCTCCGCTGTGGAGGTTAGTTTGTTTTGCTAAAACCAAAGAACCAACAAACCCTGCTCCCAGATTCAGACACAAACACACACACACCAGGAGACATCAAATATTGTACACATCCACTCTCAGACATCGGCCAAAAAGTTAATGGACCAATACA
>NW_026875487.1:0-17992 GCF_032173495.1 Musca vetustissima | reverse complement strand
GCATATGTTTGTAACAGGCAAAAATAATCGAGATAGACCCATGGTTCCTTTTGAGAATATGCATAGAATCACTTTCTGAGTCGATTTACGCATGTCCGTCTGTCCGTCCGTCCGTCCGTCTGTAAACAGTCCCTATATAACTTTCGATTTGCACGAAATTTAGTACAGCCTAATCATTTATGTCTAGAATGATGTCTGCCAAGTTTCGTGAAAATCGGTCCAGATTTAGATATAGCTCCCATATATAGTTTCGTCCGATTTCATGTAAATGGTGCCCCAAAGTCCCTATATATCTTTTGATTTGCACGAAATTTGGCATAACGTACTGAATTAAGCCTAGAGTGATGTCTGCCAAGTTTCGTGAAAATCGGTCCAGATTTAGATATAGCTCCCATATATAGTTTCGTCCGATTTCATGTAAATGGTGCCCCAAAGTCTCTATATATCTTTCGATTTGCACGAAATTTGGCATAACGTACTGAATTGAGTCTAGAATGGTGTCTGCCCAGTTTCAAGAAAATCGGTCCAGATTTAGATATAGCTCCCATATATAGTTTCGTCCGATTTCATGTAAATGGTGCCCCAAAGTCCCTATATATCCTTCGATTTGCACGAAATTTGGCATAACGTACTTAATTGGGCCTAGAATGATGTCTGCCAAGTTTCATGAAAATCGGTCCCGATTTAGATATAGCTCACATATATAGTTTCGTCCGATTTAATGTAAATGGGGCCCCAAAGTCCCTATATATCTTTCGATTTGCCCGAAATTTGGCACAACGTATTGAATTAAGCCTAGAGTGATGTCTGCCAAGTTTCGAGAAAATCGGTCCAGATTTAGATATAGCTCCCATATATAGTTTCGTCCGATTTCATGTAAATGGAGCCCCAAAGTCCCTATATATCTTTCGATTTGCCCGAAATTTGGCATAACGTACTAAATTGAGCCTAGAATGATGTCTGCCAAGTTTCGTGAAAATCGGTCCAGATTTAGATATAGCTCCCATATATAGTTTCGTCCGATTTCATGTAAATTGTGACCAAAATCCATATATATCTTTCGATTTGCACGAAATTTGGCATAACGTACTGAATTGAGCCTAGAGTTATGTCTGCCAAGTTTCGTGAAAATCAGTCCAGATTTAGATATAGCTCCCATATATAGTTTCGTCCGATTTCATGTAAATTGTGCACCAACATCCATATATATCTTACGATTTGCCCGAAATTTTGCACACCGTACTGAATTGAGCCTAGAGTGATGTCTGCCAAGTTTCGATAAAATCGGTCCATATTTCTATATAGCTCCCACATATAGTTTCGTCCGATTTCATGTAAATGGTTCACCAAAGTCGCTATATATCTTTCGATTTGCACGAAATTTGGCATAACGTACTGAATTGAGCCTAGAGTGATGTCTGCCTTGTTTCGTGAAAATCGGTCCAGATTTAGATATAGCTCCATTTTATTATAGATAGATTTTATGTAATTGACGCACCAAGGAACCAATAGGAACAAAACGTTCTAAAGTTAGTATAACCTAACCTGTGACAAGTTTGTTTGAAATCGCTTAATATGTGGATATAGCTTACATATATTTTTTCGCCCGATATCAAGCAAATTGGGCATCATACTCCTCATGTTAGTCAGATTGACATCAAATTTTGCACAAGGTACAAAATTGAGCATAGAATTACGTAGTTGCGTTTTCTAGAAGTACAGACATAGTCAACCGGATGACCTATTTATATTTGTTTGAAGTCGATTTACACACTTTATGGACAAATCTAGGTAGATTCACATTTAGATAAATATCACATATTTTATTTCATCCAATTTCATGTTAATAGTCCTGTTTAATGTACCCATAGTGGTGAAGGGTATCCTAGAGTCGGCCCCGTCCGACTTTACTACTTTCCTTACTGGTTGTTATAGAACTAGCGCATCACAACGTCGCATTTTGAATTTCACTTCGCCACCACTCGCCCCCTCTCTCCTTGGAATCATAACCAACAATGAATGGGGAAATTGTGACAATGAAAGAACAGTAGCGAGTAGTAGTGGTGCAGCGTTAGCTTGCAGGATATCGTGGCATGGCATTGTGAACGTTGTCGCCATTGTTGTTTTTCTTTGGCTGTTATGCGAACATAATGCTGTTTTGTTTAGTTTTGCCGCAGGATTTTCGCAGTGTTTTGAAAAAATATACTAAGCCGGCATTGTCTTTTGAAAAACAATAACGTGCAGATGCGAACATAGAGGTATGGATGTCACGTCTTCTGTGTAAATAAGAGATTAACATCTTTGCAAATGAAATGAGAAGCAATGAGTTTGCATATTTTTTATTTTGTTTGCTTTATTTTTTGAAAAAGGATACATTCCGGGTTAGATTATGAGGCATGTTTGTGGAATTTCTGCTTTTAATGGATATTAAATACAGGATATATTTCCCGTCGAAGTCCTTGAACTAAATTTGAAAGATATTTCTGCTCAAAGTGTTTCCCTGATGACCCACAGATATCATGTAATAATTCTCTCATGCAAACTACGCATTAATTTTAAATATCCCCTTCGGAACTTTGTGTGACATAAACTTAAGTTCTTAACATGTTTAACGCAATGCCTTCAAGCTGAAATTAAGATTTCTGCTATGGAGATAAATGTGCGGCAAAAATGTCATTTTTTAATGTCCTGTTTAACTTGCCTGTGTGCGGTGTGGCATACAAAAGCCAAGCGAGTAAGGTACAAGACAACGATAAGCACAAAAATACATTTTTCATGTTGTTGTACAAAAACAAAAAAAGGATTGTGGGAGTATTCACCAGAGAGGAATCTTTCATAATGCGGTTTAAAATTTAACCACAATAAATGTGGAGGTTTAATCTGCATTATGATAATATAAACAGGACAGCAGAAAAAGGACATGACTGCTACTTATTTAATCAGGACATAATTTAATAGCTAAGGATAAATATGACAAAGAGGTTAAGGTTTCCGCAATGAATATTAAATAGAGGAATAATATGGCCCTACATTACAAAAGTTTTTTTAATCAGAGGACAAATTAAATCAACAAGAACAATTCTGGAAAAAAATATTTTTAAAAAATTTACACATTGAGGTAGACCACAAAAAATATTCATGCCTTAAGGTAGACATGAAAATAGTACTAATATTCAGAACAGCCCTTCTTCTGTTGTGATGTTCGGCTTTCAATTGTGGACTATCGATCGATTCGAAAAAAACACAAAAAATTTAGTTTTCAGTCCACTTCATCCCAATATTATTATCATCATCGAAAATTATAGGCGTTATCCGTGACCATAAACAGGGTGAGATAAAAAACTGCAACAAAGTCAAGCGCCATAATTTTTCTTTTTTTTTTAATTTTTTTGAATGAAAGCAAAAATGTCGGAAATTACGTCAAATTTTAGAATACGTTTAGATTTGTTCAAACGGCCAATGAAACCGTGCCCGATTGTTGTTCTGCGCTATTTTGGCCCATTCCCGGCAAAGCGCTTGCTTGAAGTGATCGACACTTTGGTAGTTTTTTGTGCCAACCTTGCTTTCCAAAATACTCCAGATACTCCAACGGATTGGCAATAGGAGATGTTGGTGGCCATTATGCGCTGGAAATGAAGCGAGGAATCTCATTTTGTAACCACCATCGCACTCAGGATGGTCCAAGGTCTGCGGCCAAAATGTTTGTGTGTCCAAGGCTTTAATACACCCTCCAGAATATTTTCGCGATAATATTCAGCATTTATTCTGATGATAATCGATTAAAACGAGCGAAGAACTACCATCGGCTGTTATGGCGGCCCACACCATCACCATGGCAGGCGCTTGAGTTTTGGTGGCCAACCGAAAGTTCGCATTTTCAGCAGACCTCTTTGGCAAGTAAACACGATCATTTTGTTTGTTTACAAACTGCTGGACAACGAACGTTTTCTCATCGAAGAAAACCAAATTCGGAAGTTCACCACTTTCGGTCATGCTCTTTAGCTCTTTTCAGTCTATTTTCTTTCTGTTCCATTACGAATAACTTTTTTCTGGAAAATTCTTACAAAATACTTGTGTACGCTTGTAAACAATATCTTGAGTTGTCACTGGAAAAACAGCTTAACAGCTTTCGGAAGTGGCTTAGAATGACAGCAGCATGAAGTTGGTGGCAGTTTTTTCATCTCACACTGTATAGCGATCAGCGCTATATTTCCGCCCTCTAGTGTGGTAATGGGTTACTAAATAATATATGAATACGTAAGCACATGTAAATATTTAAGTGTAAATCACTCATCTGAGTACATATGATATATTGGTATCAATTTAAAGGCCAGCCACTCATTTTGGATATACTATCATCTTCTCAGTTCTATATCCTTCAGGGGCAAATATAGACGCCATAGATTACATATTTTGTAATTTTTCACATAAAAGTCAGGGTCCATTTGACACGCTAAATATTGACCAATCTTTATCAAAACAGGCATGCTTATTCTTTAGCCCGACCCCGTTCTCCATGTAAAATTTCGTGATGTTCGGTCGCCTCTGGAGCGACCAGAAAATCGGACAATAATAAAGTTTTTGGTCAATTTATATCCCCTAAATATTAATCGATCTTTACCAAAAACAATAGGGGTCTTCATTGGCCAGAACGCATCTTATATGTAAAATTGCGTAAAAATTGGTCCATAACTGTGGCCTGTATCGTGTTTACAAATTATTATGGACAGACGGACGGACGGACACTCGTGTCTGGATCGACTCAGCTAGTCGAGATATGACGATCGGTATACTTAAAGGTGGGTCGGCGTTACCAACTCTTGGGACTGCACAAAGCTATAATACCCTGACAACATAGTTGTGTAGGGTATAAAATTCCAAGTCTTGAGTTGGACTAGAAAAAATATTTTCAAAAAAAAAATTAAGCCTTAAGGTAGACATACAGAAAATATTTTTAAAAAGTCCACGCCTTAAGGTTTTTATGTGAAAAAGTATTTATTGGAAATCATTGTCTTGAGATATATTAGATTTTTTTAACCCAAGCCTTGACATTGATTCACATATTTTTAAACCCTCGGAACAAATGTTTTTAAAAATAGCGTACCTTAAACGTTTCAATCATTAACACTGTCAGAAGTCTACTTCCCTTGCTTTTTTGGATGTCTCTCCAAAAAAATTGATTTCGTTTGAATCTCCAATCAATAAAATTATCAGCAACATTGCTGTTGAGTGTCACATGTCAAAATGACACCATGGAATTTTTCCCACATCGATACCTCTCAATTAGAGGTGCGAAATGGCACAAAGGAACAAGTTTTTCTCTTTTTTGTATTTTTTATTTCAGTAAAATTTTTTGGATGAGCCTTTCAGGGCTTCAAAAAGCTTCAACTTTTATTTCGTTGTTGTTGGGGTAATTTTTTTTTTTTGGTGGGTTGTTAGTCTTTTGTTGTTCAGTGGATTTTTTTTGGAATCCATGTCATGTTAAATAGAAACAAATATGGTTTAAAGACAAAAAATAAAGTGTTTGTTTAAACGATTATCCTCACATATAAGATTTCCTTAAGGATTTTCCTCCAAGTTATTTGTCTGCATAATGGCTGCTTGTCTTAGATTCATTTCACAAACAATAAATCCGAAAGGATTAAGGAAGACAACAAAACAAAAGCCATATTTACAGATTAAAATACACATAGAAAAGTAAACAAGTGAAACGTAGTCCCAAGTCTCAGCCCCTACTCGGTTTCAGCTGCTCGCCGACCGCATAAAAGCCTACAGCTACAAATTTTTGGCAAGCAATCAGAGGCAGTGTCTTCAAGTGCAACAAGAAAATATGCCTTGTCAAAATGTTTGAGACAACATCAAAATGTGGCAAAACAAAACCCGCAGAGAATGCCAACGAATATTGGACCGATAAGGAGGAGGGTGTAAACATCGCCATGAAATATGATGGCAAATTGGCTAAACGACGCAATCATGGCGGTGGCATCAGTATCGTAAAGCATTTATCTTACAAAAAAATTAAATCTTTCATCTTAACTTGTTTACCCCTATCCTATTCACTGGAGTATCTCCACCGATTGCCTTTGATGTACAGATAAGGGCGCCATAACAAATAAAAGCCAAACTAATTAAATTAGAATTCTAATTAAGAAAATAAATTTTGAAGTGAAATTTGTGATTTCCCCCTTACCCTTCTTCAAACGAAAGAAGCCACAAATTTGTAGGGACGGTAAGGTAATTAATTACATGAAGCCACCGTTTAAAGGAGTGAAAAGTCATAAATTACTAAAAATTAGGTTAATTAATTGCCGTCGAACTGAATAATATTTTTAATTGACAAAATCGGGAAAAATCAAGGCGTGAAACTTTTAAAATATTTTTTTAGTCTACCTTAAGGCGTGGATTTATTAAAAAATATGTTTTAGGCTACATCTAGACTACCTTAAGGCGTGGCCTTATCTTGGCATCCAAGGCAATCGGTGGATATAGCCCAGTTGAAAATATAGGTGTATTTACGGGAGGAAGGAGTATTTAATATCTTTGGTTGGAAAAAATATTTTATGGTACCCATGCCCCCGCCATCTTTGCATACTTTACCCAATTTGCCATCATATTTCATGGCGGTGTCGGAATTCTCAGCGGATTTCTGTTTGCCACATTTTGATGTCGTCACAAAAATTTTGACAAGTCATATTTTTGTTGATGCATGAAAAGACTCCGCCATAGTTTGCTTGCCAAAAATCTTTGTGTCACCATGTAGTTGGTAGGGAGGTAGATGGAGGCAGGGGACTGGGACTCGGTTTCACTTACTTATTTTTTCTTAGTGTATTTATACCCTTCACCCCACTGTGGTACAGGGTATTATGTCTTTGTGCATATGTTTGTAACAGGCAAAAATAATCGAGATAGACCCATGGTTCCTTTTGAGAATATGCATAGAATCACTTTCTGAGTCGATTTATGAAAGTCCGTCTGTCCGTCTGTCCGTCCGTCCGTCCGTCTGTCCGTCCGTCCATGTATTTTTGTTAACAAAGTACAGGTCGCATTTATGATCCGATTTGGATGAAATTTGGCACAGGTCACTTAATTGGCCCAAGGACGAACCCTATTGAAATTGGAAAAAATCGGTCCACGTTTAGGCATAGCTCCCATATAAGGGTACCCCAAAATTTTCGGTATTTTGAGGTTCTTGAGCGCGTTTTTTAACTGAATTCGCTGAAATTTGGTACTTTGAGTTCTTATTGGGTAGCAAATCTCCCTACCAAACATTATAAATAAAGGTCCATTTTTTCGGAAAGCCCCCATATAAGGGCACCCCCAATTTTCGCTGAAATTTTGTACATTGGGTTCTTATTGGGTACCAAATTACTCCACTAAAAATTATAAATATAGGTCCAGTTTTTCTGGTAGTACCCATATAACGGTACCCCAAAATTTTTGGTATTTTGGGGGTTCTGATCGGATTTTTCGACCAAATTGACTGTAATTTAGTACGTCGAGTTCTTATTAGGTAGCACATCTCTCCACTATAAATTATAAATATTGGTCAATTTTTTCTGGTAGCCCCCAGGTTTTGAGGTTATTGAACCAAATTCTTTTTTCTGGTACAGGGTATTATGTTTTTGTGCATATGTTTGTAACATGCAAAAATAATCGAGATAGACCCATGGCTCCTTTTGAGAATATGCATAGAATCACTTTTTGAGTCGATTTAAGCACGAAATTTGGCACCGCGTAGCAAATTAGGTCTAGAATGATGTGTGTAAAGTTGCCTGAAAATCGGTTCAGATTTATATATAGCTCCCACATATACTTTCGTCAGATTTAATGTAAATGGTGCACCAAAGTCCCTATATATCTTTCGATTTGCACGAAATTTGGCACAGCGTAACAAATTAGGTCTAGAATGATGTGTGTTAAGTTTCCTGAAATCGGTTCAGATTTAGATATAGCTTCTATATCTGACCAAATGAAGAATTTAGTATCGGTTGCAGAATGACGTGTTTATGGTTCCAATTTCATTTTACTGGTCCTTTAAAAATGCGACTTCTGTTAGGATTCATCTGTTGAATATACTCAAAGTGGTGAAGGGTATCATATAGTCGGCCCCGTCCGACTTTACTACTTTCCTTACTGGTTTAATCTGTAAATATGGCTTTTGTTGTTCCTTAATCCTTCCTAATTTATTGTTTGTGAAATAAATCTAATGCAAGCAAGAATATACTAAAGACAAATAATATCAAGGATACCCTATGAAAAACACTTAGATAAAATTTAATTTGTTTTGTGTAAGCCATACTTGTTTAACTTTATCCTGACATGGATGCCACAACATTTCAACAGAACCACATAGGCTAACAGCCCATAAAAATACAACAACAAAATAAAAGTCAATTTTTGAAGCCCTGGAAGGCTCACAGAACAAACTAACACCGAAATAAAAACAACAACAAAATATTTTCCTTTGTACCATTTTTGAAGCACTAATTGAGAGGAATCGGTGTGTGAAAAAAAATCCACGGTGTCACTTTGACGTGTGTCACTCAACGGCAATGACGCTGATATCTTTATTGATTGGAGGTTCAAAGGGAATGCAAGTGTTCCTCCAATTTAATTGGCGTATAAAGTTTATAACTTTTTTTTGGGGAAAATAGATTTCCGACAGTATGAAGGGAATTCAGTTGTTATTAAAACTATTTTTTCGGGTCTACCTTAAGGCATAGATTTTTATACCCTACACAACTACGTTGTCTGGGTATTATAGCTTTGCGCAGCCCCAAGAGTTTGTAACGCGGCGAAATATTGGTCCTAGAACCACCTTTAAGTATAACGATCGTCATATTACGACTAGTTGAGTCTATCTAGACATGTGTGTCCGTCCGTCTGTCCATTATAATTTGTAAACACGATATAGGCCACAGTTATGGATCAATCTTCTCGAAATTTTGCATGTAGCATGGGTTCTGCCCAATGAAGACCACAATTTTTTTGGTAATGATCGGTTAATATTTAGGTGATGAAATGACACAAATACTTAATTTTTGTATGATTTTCTGTTCGGTCTAGAGGCCGCAAATATAGCGAATTTTTACATGGAGAAGGGGATCGAGCCAAAGAATAATCATGCTCGGTTTTATAAAGATTGGTCAATAGAGGTCGGAAATATAGCTCTGGTCGTTTTGAAAATGTCCATGATGTTCCAGGTATGGTCAAGGACAACGACGATAATTTTCGGTGATGATCAGATAATAATATTGGGATAAAGTGGACCGAAAACTTATTTTTTTTTTGTATTTCTTTAGAGTCGATCTATAGGCCACAGTTGAAAGCCGAACATCACAATAAAACCCACGGTAAAGGGAATCTGGACAAGTAATTAGAAGGGCTGTACTGAAGTAATTAGTAATATTCGGAATATATGTCAATGTAAGGAAGAGATGCTGTTGACCTCTAATCGGGCAAGAGGGTGCAACAATCACGAAATATTGTCCAGGCTCAAAAAAAAAAAAAAAAAACGGCAGAAAGTAAGAGTTTCGTGGTAGTTGTGTAGGGTATCGTATGATCGTCCGACTCTACTGCTCCGCTCACTGGTTTAAAAATATTTTTTTCATATCTACCTTTTTTGTTTTTATACCCTACACAACTATGTTGTCAGGGTATAATAGCTTTGTGCAGCCCCAAAAGTTCCTAGACCCATCTTTAAGAATACCGATCGTCATATCTCGACTATCTGAGTAGATCTAGATATGTGTGTCCGTCCGTCCGCCTGTCTGTCCATTATAATTTGTAAACACGATACAGGCTACAGTTATAAACCATTCATCACGAAATTTTGCATGTAGGACCGGTTTTGATCAATGAATGACCCTTATTGTTTCTGGTAAAGATCGGTTAATATTTAGGGGATGAAATGGACCAAATACTTAATTTTTGTCGGTTTTTCAGGTCGCTCCAAAGGCCGCAATTACGGCTCGAACATTGCGATTTTTTATAATGAGAAGGAGATCGGGCAAAAGAATAAGCATGTTTTTTTTCATCGGTCAATATTTAGCGGGTCAAATGGACCCTGACTTTTGTGTGAAAAATGCCCCAGACCCGAGAAGTTGATAAAATATCCAAGAGGAGAGGTTGACCTTTAAATTGACACCAATTATATTGTCGTATGTACTCGGATGTGGGAGTTACACGTAAATATTTACAGGTGCTTACGTATTCACATATTATTTAGTAATCCATTACCACACTAGATGTCGGAAATTTGGAGCTGGTCGTTTTGAAATTTTCGTCATGTTCCAGGTATGGTCAAGGACAACGCCTATAATTTTCGGTGATGATCAAATAAAATTTTTGGGATGAAGTGGTCCGAAAAATTAATTTTTATGTTTCTTCGAGTTGATCTATAGGCCATAATTATAAGCCGGACATCACAACACAACCCGCGGTGAAGGGAATCTGGACGAGTAATTAGAAGGCCTGTACTGAAAAGATGTCAGTGTAAGAAAGTGCTGTTGACCTCTAATCGGGCAAAAGTGTGCAAATATCACGAAATATTGCCCAGAATAAACATCGGCAGAAAGTTAGAGTTCCGTGGTAGTTGTGTATGATCGGCCCCGACCGACTATACTGCTCCGTCACTGGTTTAAAAATATTTTGTCTGGTCTAACTTAGTCGCGGATCAATAAAAAATATTTTTTTCTGGTCTAACTTAATTCGCGGATTTTCTTTAAATATTTTTTTTTCCAAAAAAAAATTATCGCTTGCTATAAAATTTTATTGCATGACATATTTTTTCCAATTTTTATACCCTCCACCATAGTATGGAGGGTATATTAGTTTTGTTTTTCCGTTTGTAACGCATCGAAATACTCATTTCCGACCCTATAAAGTATATATATTCTTGATCAGCGTAAAATTCTAAGACGATTTATGCATGTCCGCCTGTCCGTCTGTCCGTCTGTCTGTTGTAATCACTCTAGCGTCTAAACGAATTGAGATAGAGCGCCAAAATTTTGCATAGAGTCGTCTTTTGTCTGCAGGCAGGTCAAGTTCGAAGATGGGCTATATCGGTCCACGTTTAGGCATAGCTCCCTATAAGGATACCCCCCAATTTTCAGTATTTTGAGGTTCTTGAGCGTGTTTTTCAACCGAATTCGCTGAAATTTGGTACTTTGAGTTCTTATTGGGTAGCAAATATCCCCACTAAAAATTATAAATATAGGTCCATTTTTTCGGACAGCCCCCATGTAAGGGTAACCCCAAAATTTCGGTATTTTGAGGTTCTTGAGCGTGTTTTTTAACAGAATTCGCTGAAATTTAGAACTTTGAGTTCTTATTGGGTACCAAATAAACCTACTAAAAATTATAAATATAGGTCAATTTTTTCTGGCACCCCCCATATAACGGTACCCCTCAATTTTCGGTATTTTGGGGTTCTTGACCGCGTTTTTCAATGGAATTCGCTGAAATTTGCTATATTGGGTTCCTATTGGGTAATAAATTTCTCCACAAAAAATTATGGATATAGGTCCACTTTTTCTGGTAGTCCCCATATAACGGTACCTCCTAATTTTCAGTATTTTGGGGGTTTTGATCGTATTTTCCCACCGAAATAGCTGTAATTTAATACTATGAGTTCTTAATATGGACCAAATCTCTCACCACAAACAATTATGAATATAGGTCTATTTTTTCGGATAGCCCCCATATAAGGGTACCCCCAATTTTCGGTATTTTGGGGTTCTTGAACGCGTTTATCAACCGAATTTGCTGCAATTTGGTATTTTGTAGTCGTATATTGTAACAAATCTCCCTACCAAAAATTATTAATATTCGCCCCCTTTTTGGGGTAGTCCCCATATAACCCCCTTTTTTATATTAAAATAGTTATCTGATTTGTTACGCGCTTTAATTTTGATTCTAAGACCCTGTTGTAACCATTTCACCTGCGGAGGATAGCGAGATAAAAAATTAGAACGTAAGGTTCGATAATGAACTATAGCCGCATTTAGACCTAGCCCCTGTGTGGAGGTACCAGAAGAAGTGGACCGATATTCCCCATCTTCGAATTTGAACTAAGTTTGGAAGAAATAATATTTCGATGAGGCACATTTTCATTGTGTTAAAGTGTATACACCGTCATTAGCTGCAAGGCTGGAGGTATAATTATCCATTAAAATTTTCTGAAATTTGTATTGTTGTTTACATTATGGTTTACGTTTTTAGAAATGTCGGTATAGGTCCACTTTTTGACATTTTCATTTCTAGTACCTGCCCGTATATCTATGGTGGAGGGTATCCAAAGTTCGGCCCGGCCGAACTTAACGCTTTTTCACTTGTATTCATTTATTTTTTATTTTGCCGAAATTAGATTTATTTTTTAATAGGTAACAAACGAAATCTAATAAAAGTATTCTTGTTTTATTTAATTGCCTATTTTATTTTTAATGAAATTATATTTTGTGTCACTCACCTGTGTTGGTTGAACGACTAAATACGACTGGTGTTGTTGTTGTGATTGTTGGAGTTCATGTTCTAACTGTTGCCGTTGTTGTTGCTGCTGCTGTTGATCGGCTAATAAATCCATTGCCGTTGGCGAAGGTATTTCATGAAACTGCTGTTGCTGCAGCGGCGACTGTTGCTTATCCAAATGTTGTTGTTGCTGCTGCTGGTAGTGTTGTTGATAGTATTGTTGTTGCTGTTTCATATGCTGTTGATACTCGAATTTATCCTTTTGTTGCATTTGATATTGTAGTTGTTGTTTGTAATTGTTGTGATGTGGCGATTGTTGATGCTGTTGTTGCATTTGCAATTGCAGCTGGGCATGTTGCTGCTGTTGTTGACTTAGTGGCACTGCTTCCACGCAGATGGCCAGCCAACAAAGGCCAATGACCGAAATCAAGGAGATATTCTTTGTCGCCATGATGATGGCTGTGCGTGTGTGTGCGACGATGGCTTAGAGCCCGTGGAGAATTAGGCAAACAGGTTTTTATTCGTAGAATTTTTGTTTTTCAAAACTTTTTTTAAGATTTCGAAATATGTTTATGCGTTTTTAATGTTTATTTTGTTCCAAATTGTTGTTGCACCAAGTGGCTAATTGCCAGTTTTTCTCGCAGGCATAATTTTCTTAAAATATTTACACACCATAATTACTGTTGAAATGCTGAAATGAGTTAAGGAAAAAAAACAACAACAACAAATTATTAAGAAAATTTAAAAATTGATAATAAAAAACTGAAAGTTAATTTTTTTTCTTTCAAAGACCCACAAAGTTTTCATCATCGCCTTTACCATCATCATCTTTGAGAGTGACTTGCCTTCATCTGTCTGTGGGTTGCCTTCAGTTCTATGCGGCAGAACTTGATTTCACAATAAGAAGTTGTTTCACATGATGGGGGAAAACTCAAGGAGAAGAAGAAGCGGTAGCATCAACTAAAGACCATTGTTTGGTTAAATGTTTTTTTTCGCAACAAAAACAAAGTAGGAAAAATAGTTGCAGTGAAACAAAAAAATAGTAAAACTGAAAACAAAGCGTGCCACATGCCACCATAATCGTTAGAGTGTGGCGAAGTTTAATTACATTCTGTGGCATATCTCTGCAGATTTGTTGCTTCTGTATTTGTTGTTTTAAGATTTTATGCCTCTGGCTGGGAAGTTAGTTATGAAAAATGAAATAGTTTGGATTGTTTATCAGTTGTGGGGGAAATAGACTTAAGAAACTAGTAGCATAATTTTAAAATATGAATTTTAAAAACATTTTTAGTATCCCTCAAGGCGTGGATTTTTATGCCCTTTACCACACAGGGTATTATGTCTTTGTGCATATGTTTGTAACAGGCAAAAGGAATCGAGATAGACACATGGTTCCTTTTGAGAATATGCATAGAATCACTTTCTAAGTCGATTTACGCATGTGCGTCCGTCCGTCCATATATTTTTGTTAACAAAATACAGGTCGCATTTGTGATCCGATTTGGATGAAATTTGGCACACTTCACTTATTTGGTCCAAGGACAAACCCTATTGAAAATGAGAAAAATCGGTTCAGATTTAGATATATCTCCCACATATATTTTCGTCCGATTTAAAGTAAATGGTGTACTAAAGTCCCCATATGTCTTTCGAAATTTGGCATAGCGTACTGAATAAGGTCTTGAATGATGTGTGCATAGTTTCGTGAAAATCGATTCAGATTTAGAGATAGCTCACATATATGTATATATCTTCGTCCGATTTAAGTTAAATGGTGTACCAAAGTCCTTATATATCTTTCGATTTGCACGAAATTTGGCATAGGGTACTGAATTAAGTCTAAAATGATGTGTGCAAAGTTTTGTGAAAATCGGTTCAGATTTAGACATAGCTCCCATATATAGTATCCCCACTTGAGGTAAATATTCCACTATTGTCCCTGGAAATCTTTTGATGTGCACGATTTTTGGCATAGCGTACTGTATTAAGTCTAGAATGATTTGTGCAAAGTTTCGTGAACATCGGTTCAGATTTAGATATAGCTCCCATATATATATTTTCGTCCGATCTTATGTAAATGGTGCACCAAAATCTATATTATATATATATTTTTCGATTTGCACGAATTTTTGTGTAGGAATTAAGTTTAGAATGATGTTGCTAAGCTTCGTGAAAAGATTCATAGCTAGACCGATTGACACAACGTACTGAAGTAATATAAATTAGTTTCTGTCATGTTTCCCTGAAGTCGGTCCAAATATAGATATATAACAAAAACGCGACGTCTGTTAGGATACATACGTAGAATATACCCAAAGTGATGAAGGGTATCACATAGTCGGCCCAGTCCGACTTTACTATTACATAACTACCATACTGGTGTTTGTTTGATTTTCTGGTCGCTCCAGGGGCCACAATTATGGCCCAAACATCGCGATTTTTTGCATGAAGAAGGTGATCGGGCCAAAGAATAAGCATTTCTGTTTTTATAAAGACCGGTCGATATTTGGCGGGTCAAATGGACCCTATAGACCGTATAGGTTTATCCTTGAAGGACATAGACCCGAGAAGTTGATAGTATATCCAAGATGAGTGGTTGACCTTTAAATTGATACCAAATATATTGTCGTATTTACTCGGATGTGGGAGTAACCCATTAGCACACTAGAGGGCGAAATTGAAAATTTCCATGAGGATCTAGGTATGGTCAAGGACAGCTCCTATAATTTTCGGTGATGATCAGATAATAATATTGGGATGAAGTGGACCGAAAACGTATTTTTTGTGTTTTTTTTCGAGTCGAACACAACCCATGGTGAAGGAAAACTGGACAAGTAATTTACACGGGCTGCACTGAATATTAGTAATAATAATATTTGTTGACCTGTAGTCGGTCAAGAGGGTGCGAATATCGCGAAATATTGCCTACGTTCAGAATATAGAACCAGAGAAAGTTAGATTTTCGTGTAAGTTGTGTAGGGTATAACATAGTCGGTCCCCTCCGACTATACTGCTCCAGTGAGAAGAGCAGTATAGTCGGACGGACCATACAATACCCTACATAACTACCACGGAACTCTCTGCTGATGTTTATTCCGAGCCTGGGCAATATTTTGTGATATTTGCACCTTTTGACCGATTAGAGATCACCAGCATATCTTCCTTACACTGAAATATCTTCGGAATATTACTTATATTCAGGACAGCCCTTCTATCGAGATTCCCTTCACCGAGGGTTAAGTTGTGATGTTCGGCTTATAATTGTCGCCTTTATATCGACTCCAAAAACACAAAAAATTAAGTTTTCGGTCCACCTCGTTCTAAGCTTATTATCTGATCATTACCGAAAAATTTTAGACGTTGTCCTTGACCATAACTGGAACCTTGACCATAAGTGGAACCTTGACCATAACTGTAACATAAATTTTAAAGCGATCAGCGCTATATTTCCGACCCTAGTGTTATAATGTATTACGATATAATATATGAATACGCAAACACCTGTAAATATTTAAGTGTAACTCCCACATCCGAGTACATACTACGATATAATAGGTATCAATTTAAAGGTCAACCACCCCTCTGGGATATATTCCTTCTGGACCTATGCCTTCTGGAGTAAATATATACGCTAGAGAATACAAATTTAGTAATTATTCACACAAAAGTCAGGGTACATATTGACCGAACTTTGTCAAAACAGGCATGCTTATTCTTTGGCCCGATTCCCTTGTTCATGTAAAATTTCGCGATGTTCGAGCTACAAGTGCGGCCTCTGCATCGGCCAGAAATTCTACAAAAATTAAGTATTTGTTCCATTTCATCCACTAAATATTAACCGATATTTACCAAAAACAATAAGGGTCTTCATTGACCAGAATCGGTTCTACATGCAAAATTTCGTGAAGATTGGTTCATAACTGTGGCCTGTATCGTGTTTAAAAAGTATAATGGACAGACGAACGGATGGTCGGACGGATACATTTGTTTAGATCGACTCAGCTAGTCGAGATATGACGATCGGTATACTTAAAGGTGGGTCTAGGACCAATATTTCGCAGCGTTACAAACTCTTGGGGCTGAACAAAGCTATAATACCCTGACAACATAGTTATGTAGGGTATGAAAAGCCTCGAGTATTTTCACAACTTGAACAAATATTTTTAAAAAATCCACGCCAACTGAACATAACAAACCAATTTTAAAACATATTTTCTTTTAAAAGTATATTACTTCTGCAAGCATATATCCTTATATATTTTTTAATGGTGTACCTTTATGGTAATAGCACACACACAGCCAAACATAAATCCTGTCTGTGTAATACATCCAAACAATTCGACGAAGTTCATCATTGTAGCAGTAAATGGACATTAAATAATATATGAAGGGAATATTTAAAGGAAGTATTTGACTGTAGATGTATCATTTTTATAATTGTGTGGCAATGCTTGTGTAGTGGTGTGTCGGAGTGTATTTGCAGTTGTGGTACTGGGTCTTTGGCTAACTGGGTCTGTTGGCCATACCACTTCATATGTGTTGGATAGAGATGTTGTACTTTGTTGGAGAATATGCATGTGTGTGTGTGTTAGCAAAAGTACACTTATAACTTGAAAATGATTAATGTTTAAATGAGTTTTAAAAGAGGACCTCAAGATTTGAAGTGACAAAAAGGGTAACCACAAACGCGAAAGATGGAAACATATTTTTAAAATCGTAATAATTGCTGTGGTTTTTTGAAAAAAAAAAATTTCATGGATGTGGATTTTATAAAAATATTTGTTGGGGCCAAAACTAGAATTAAAAAAATTTGCTATGAATCAATAATTGGTGTGGATCTTATAAAAATATTATTTCCAAAGACCCACAATAGGCCTGGATTTCCTACAAATATTTTTTCAGTGACCCACAAAAGGCATGGATTTCAAAAAAATAGTTTGGAGGCCTTTAAGAAGTGTTAATTATAATAGAAGTAATTTTTTATATAATAGGCGTGGATTTTTTAAAAATACTTTTAAGAGACTTACAAATGCGAGCATTTAAAAATATTCTCTGAGGACCTGCAAAATCATTTTTTTCAAATATTTTTTCGGAGTCGTACATTAAAAAAATATATATATTTGAGCGACCTTCCTAAGGCATAAAAATAAAAAAAAATATATTTTCCACATGTTCTATCATTTCCTAAGAAAATGTTCCTATTTCCCTATTCCTCCACTTTCAACCTAACCACACCACCCAAGGTACTAAGGTAGGTATAGTAGGCGTGGATTTTTTAAAAATATTTTTAAGAGACTTACGCATGCGCGTACATTTAAAAAAAATTGTTTTGAGGGACCTTCCTAAGGCGTAAAAATAAAAAAAAATATTTTCCTCATGTTCTATCATTTCCTAAGAAAATGTCCCTATATTCCCTGTTCCTCCGCTTCCAACCTAACCACACCACCCATTAAACTCACAACATCCATTAAATGAGCACAAAACCACATGGTAATGTAAAATTAAAAACGGTTTTCAACATTTA